>NC_081555.1:139276208-139426208 GCF_963082655.1 Stomoxys calcitrans
GTCCACGTTTTGATATAGCTGTCATATAAACCGATCTGGGGTCTTGAATTCTTGCGCCACTAGAGGGCACAATTCTTATCCGAATTGGCTGAAATTTTGCATGAGGTGTTTTACTATGACTTCCAACAACTGTGCCGAGTATGGTTTAAATCGGTTCATAATCTGATATAGTTGTCATATAAACCGATCTTGGATCTTGACTTCTTGAGCCTCTAGAGCGTGCAATTCTCATCCGATTTGGCTGAAATTTTGCATGATGTGTTTTATTATGACTTCCAATAACTGTGCTAAGTATGGCGCAAACCGGTATATATCCTGATATAGTTGCCATATAAACCGATCTATGGTCTTGACTTCTTGAGCCTCTAGGGGGCGAAATTCTCATCCGATTTGGCAGAAATTTTGTACAACGGCTTCTCTCATGACTTTCAACATACGTATCTAATATGGTCTGAATCGATCAATAGCTTGATACAGCTCCTATATAAACCTATCTCCCGATTTTGCTTCTTGAGCCCCTACAAGGCGCAATTCTTATCCGAATAAACTGAAATATTACACAATGACTTCTTTAATGTTCGGCATTCATTTATGGTCCGAATCGGACTATAACTTGATATAGCTCTAATTGCATAACAGTTCTTATTGAATATTCTAATGTTGTATAGGCGGGGGTAGCGACGCACAAGCAGCTGGGACTGCCAAATTGACGTTGGTGTCTAATTTCGTCCAGTTTTATCCATACTCCATACAAATCATTCATACGATATGAAATTTTATAGCTTTTGATGAGATCTTTACAATGCTTTACATGCTCTCGCATTTGTTAAATGTTAGTGACAGACTATGTGTTGTTGGGTATTTTATTGTCGGCTCCGCTCGACTTTTGCCTTACCACAATATGATGCGGGTACACTTATCTAGTCATTCCGTTTGGCAGACTATGTGTTGTAGGGTATTTTATGGTCGGCTCCGCTCGACTTTTGCCTTACCCACCACAATAGGATGCAGGTACACTTATCTAGTCATTCCGTTTGTAATACCTCGAAATTTTGATCTAGGACCCCATAAAGTATATATATTCTTGATCGTTTTGAGATTCTAAGTCGAAGTAGCCATGTCCGTCCGTCTTTCGAAATCACGGTTCAGATTTGGATATAGCTTCCATATTAACCCATCTTCCGATTTGATTTCTTAAGCCACTGCAAGCCGCAATTTTTGTCCGATTTGGCTGAATTTTCCTCATAGTGTTCTGTTATGACTTCCAACAACTGCACGAAGTATGGCTTAAACCGATCCCCTGATTTGACATCTTGAGCCGCTGGAAGCCGTTAAGCCAAGTACTATCCAAATCGGTCTATAACCAGATTTAGCTCTCATATTTTAGCAGAATCCATGGAGGTGGGTTCCCAAGATTCGAACCGACCAAACTTAGCACGCTTTTACTTGTTTTAATTGTAAACCAGCGAAATATCAGTCTGCGAACCTATATAAGGAATATATATTCTTGATAATGATAGTTGACATTCTAGGTCGCTTAAGCCACATCCAAACAACGGTCGAAATCATGCCAGGGGTCAAACCAATATTTCCCTATTTTCCAAATATTTTTTGGTCATTTTTAGTAATTTAAAATTTAATTCGAGTGCATTTAGTGTTTTTCCATTAATATTTCTACCATCTCTCCGTTGGCTGATTTAAAAGCCAACATTTTTTATTCATAGAAAGAAAATCCAATTATCGAATGCATTGTTTGTGTTTTCCAATAATCTAAATTGTAATTTAATTCATAGAAAATCTGCCAATGTCAAACACACACATACACACACACGCATACATACATGTCAATAACAACAATACGTGTCGATGAGCCCAAAAGATGTGAGGACCACCAAGAACCCATAACAGACTCCAAACGCACATAAATTTCCATAATTCCAAAATCATTAGGAAGTTTTCGTTGCAAAAATTCCATTGCTTTTCATTATTGTTATTATGATTATTGTGATTAGACTCGACGCAACGCAACAACGATATCGAATGTTAAAAACTTGAAATTGATAGAAAATGAATTCTCGAGGCTTAGAATACGTGGCATTTGTGTTTATATCGTTTGAAGGTCGAATGATTGAAAGTCAACGCACGTTTGTGCCAAACAACTCGTCCTCAGTGTGATGTGTTTGTTGTTTTCACATTAACCTTCCTTCACGTCTCCCTTCCTGTTCGTCCCATATATCCTTGTTAGCAGGATAATGATTGTGGCATACTGGAACAAATTCACAAACACACTCACACACATCGAACACATGAGTACAAGTGTGCGTTACCCAGATGTTGTTTGATGCCAATCCTTGAATCCAATGTCGATGTTGATGCTGTTTTCGTTTTATCTGATCACAATTTACCTATTTTCATACACTTCATGGCACACAGTTTTCTTGTAGCCCCCCATCTCTCACAACCAAAATACCCTTTTTATACCCTCCACCATAAGATGGGGGGTATACTAATTTCGTCATTCTGTTTGTAACTACTCGAAATATTCGTCTGAGACCCCATAAAGTATATATATTCTTGATCGTCGTGAAATTTTATGTCGATCTAGCCATGTCCGTCCGTCTGTCCGTCCGTCCGTCCGTCCGTCCGTCCGTCCGTCCGTCCGTCCGTCCGTCCGTCCGTCCGTCCGTCCGTCCGTCTGTCTGTCGAAAGCACGCTAACTTCCGAAAGAGTAAAGCTAGCCGCTTGAAATTTTGCACAAATACTTCTTATTAGTGTAGGTCGGTTGGTATTGTAAATGCGCCATATCGGTCCATGTTTTGACATAGCTGCCATATAAACCGATCTTGGGTCTTGACTTCTTGAGCCTCTAGAGTACGCAATTCTTATCCGATTGGAATGAAATTTTGCACGACGTGTTTTGTTATGATACCCAACAACCTTGCCAAGTATGGTTCAAATCGGTCCATAACCTGATATAGCTGCCATATAAACCGATCTTGGGTCTTGACTTCTTTAGCCTCTAGAGGTCACAATTCTTATCCGATTTGAATGAATTTTTGCACGACGTGTTTTGTTATGATATCCAAAAACTGTGCCAAGTATGGTTGAAAGCGGTCCATAACCTGATATAGCTGTCATATAAACAGATCTTGGGTCTTGACTTCTTTAGCCTCTAGAGGTCACAATTCTTATCCGATTTGAATGAAATTTTGCACGACGATTTTTGTTATGATATCCAACAACTGTGCCAAGTATGTTTCAAATCGGTTCATAACCTGATATAGCTGCCATATAAACCGATCTTGGGTATTGAATTCGTGAGCCTCTAGAGTGCGCAATTCTTATCCGAATGGAATGGAATTTCGCACGACGTGTTTTGTTATGATACCCAACAACCTTGCCAAGTATGGTTTAAATCGGTCCATAACCTGATATAGCTACCATATAAACCGATCTTGGGTCTTGACTTCTTTAGCCTCTATAGGTCACAATTCTTATCCGATTTGAATGAATTTTTGCACGAAGTATTTCGTTACGATATTCAACAACTGTGCCAAGTATGGTTGAAATCGGTCCATAACCTGATATAGCTGTCATATAAACAGATCTGTGGATTTGACTTCTTGAGCTTCTAGAGGGCCCAATTCCTATCCGATTTGGCTGAAATTTTGCATGACGTATTTTATTATATTTTTACTTTCAACAACTGTGTCAAATAAGGTTCAAATCGGTTCACAACCTGATATAGCTGCCATATAAACCGATCTGGGACCTTGACTTCATGACCCCTAGAGATCGCAATTATTATCCGATATGCCTGAAATTTTGTACGACGGATCCTCTCATGACCATCAACAAACGTGTTTATTATGGTCTGAATCGGTCTATAGCCCGATACAGATCCCATATAAATCGTTCTCTCTATTTTATTTCGTGAGCCCCAATGGGCGCAATTCTTATACGAATTGGCTGACATTTTACCGGACCATATCTTGATATCGTTTTAATAGCAGAGCAACTCTTTTCTTATATCCTTTTTTGCCTAAGAAGAGATGCCGGGAAAAGAACTCGACAAATTCGATCCATGGTGGAGGGTATATAAGATTCGGCCCGGCCGAACTTAGCACGCTTTTACTTGTTTTTGGTACGTTTGACTCATTCTTGATGTTTCGTTTTTTTTTCAAAATCATGCAAATATGACCTTTCTAATGTGACACAGTGTTTTTGAAAAAACAATTTTTGGATAAAAAAATAAAATAAAATAAAATAAAATAAAATAAAATAAAATATAATAAAATAAAATAAAATAAAATAAAATAAAATAAAATAAAATAAAATAAAATAAAATAAAATAAAATAAAATAAAATAAAATAAAATAAAATAAAATAAAATAAAATAAAATAAAATAAAATAAAATAAAATAAAATAAAATAAAATAAAATAAAATAAAATAAAATAAAATAAAATAAAATAAAATAAAATAAAATAAAATAAAATAAAATAAAATAAAATAAAATAAAATAAAATAAAATAAAATAAAATAAAATAAAATAAAATAAAATAAAATAAAATAAAATAAAATAAAATAAAATAAAATAAAATAAAATAAAATAAAATAAAATAAAATAAAATAAAATAAAATAAAATAAAATAAAATAAAATAAAATAAAATAAAATAAAATAAAATAAAATAAAATAAAATAAAATAAAATAAAATAAAATAAAATAAAATAAAATAAAATAAAATAAAATAAAATAAAATAAAATAAAACAAAATAAAATAAAATAAATAAAAAAGCGTAAAGGTCGGCCGTGCCGAACTTCGGATACCCATCACCATGGATAAATTAACCACACTCTTTTATAACAACTCCACTGCCATATTCATTGTGATGTGCAAATCGGGGCTGGTCTGGATCATATTTGATTGAGGTCCCTAGAACTCTTATACAAGTCACAGTTTTAGCGAAAAATTGCGCCTTTTATAGGCTTAAGACCCTAAATCGGCAGATCAGTCTATATGGCAGCTCTATCTAAATATTGTCCGATCCGAACCATATTTGAGTCGGATATCGGGAGACGTAAAACAACTCAAAGTTTCAAATTTCAGCGAAATCGGATAAAAAGTAAAGCTTTTATGGGCTATAGAGCCTAAATCGTCAGATCGTTCTATAGGACCGCTATATAACAGCTATATCTAAATATAAATATAGTCTAATCTGAACCATGTTGGCCATATAGACAAACATAGGATATTTGAAAGAATTGCTATGCTATTGGAGCTATATAAGGTTATAGACCGATTCGGGCCATAATTAGGTTGGGTTAGGTTGAAAAGAGGGTGCAGATATTAATCCGCCCCATGTCACTATGGACATACACCTAAGCCAGTAATCGGCTTGTTGAGCGCTCTAAGTTCAAAAAAGGTAACTTCGAAAAAGAGTCTAAGTTAGAAATTTCGTCCTACATAAAAAATCCTTAATTGTTTTCCATGCCACTCCCCTCAGTTGGTTCATGTCTAGTATAGTGTCCCCATCTAAGTGCCGGCATCTGTTAGACTCGAAAGCCGGGCAATGACAAAGGAAATGCTCCAATGTCTCATCATCTTCACCGCATGCTATCACTTGCCGCACCGATTTTACATAAGAAAGCTCGTAGTCCAATGTGGTCCTATATATACTTACACCTATTGGTATCGTGAAGGCCATACTTACTTTGTGTGTTGAGGACCATTCTAAAGACTTTTTGCAAATTTCTGCCAAATCGGATAAGAATTATGCTCTTTAGAGCCTCAAGAAGTATAATCCGGCTCATTTGCAATCCCAACCGACCTACATCAATACGAAGTATTTGTGCAAAATTTCAAGCTTTTTTTTGGCAGACGGGCGGACATGGCTTGATCGACTTAAAATGTCATGACAATGAAGAATATATATATTTTTAAGGGCCTTAGACGAATATTTTGGGGTGTTGCAAAAGGAATGATGAAATAAGTATGCCGCCATCCAATGGGAATTAAAATAAACTGAAACAAGTTGTAGTCCGATTCGGACCACAAATGTACAAAATTTCTGCCATATCGGACGAGAATTACGCCCTCTAGAGGCTCAAGAAGTCAAGACCCAACATCGGTTTATATGGCAGCTATATCAAATCATTGACCGATTTGGCCCATTTACAATCCCAACCGACCTATACTAAAAAAAAGTATTTGTGCAAAATTTCAAGCGGCTAGCTTTACTCCTTCGAAAATTAGTGTGCTTTTGACAGACAGACGGATGGACGGACGGACAGACAGACGGACGGACAAATATGGCGAGATCGACTTAAAATAACATGACGATCAAGAATATATAAACTTTAAGGGGTTTTCAGACGCATATTTCGAGGTGTTACAAACAGAATGACGAAATTAGTATACCCCAATCCTATGGTGGAGGGTATAATAAAAGAAAACATGTAAAAGCGTGTTAAGTTCAGCCGAAGTGAATCTTACATACCCTTCACCATGGATCGCATTTGTCAAGTTCTTTTAATGATTTTTTTAAATGATATGAACCGTACTTGTCATGGCTCTTGGTAATCATAGAAAAATGCGACCTTCAAAATTTCAGTTAAATTGAGTAAAAATTGGGCCCTCCAGAGACCTGGAATCGGTTTATATAGCAGCTATATCGGGTTATGAACCCATTAGACCATATTGGGCACAATTGTTGTAAGTCATACGAAAACGATATGTACAAAATTTCAGACTAATTTTACAGGAATTGCTCCCTCTCGAGGTTAAAGAATTCAAACCGGGAGATCGGTTCAAGTGGCAGCTATATCTCAACATAGACCGAAGTAAAATTTTAGCCAAATGGAATAAGAATTGCGTCCTTTAGGTGCTCAAGAAGTAACATAAGGAGATCAGTTAATAGGGGAGCTGTGTCAGGCTATAGACCGATTCAGACCATATTTGACACGCATGTTGTCACGGGAGATGCCATTGTACAAAATATTAGCCAAGTCGGATAATAATTGCGCCCTCTACAGGCTTATGAAATAATGATCCCAGATCGGTTTATATGGCAGCTATATCAGGTTATGAATCGATTTGAACCACAGTTATTGGAAGTTATAACAATACGCATCATGCAAAATTTCAGTCAAATGGGATAAGAATTGCGCCCTTTAGAGGCTCAAGAAGTCAGGACCCCAGATCGGTGTAAATGACAGTTATATAAGGTTATGGACCGATTTGAGCCAAACTTTGCACAGTTGTTGGTCATAACAAAAAGAATTGCACCCATTAGTGGCTGAAGAAATCAAAATCCATGATCGGTTTATATGACAGTTTTATCAAGTTATGGACCGATATGGCTAATTTACAATCCCAACCGACCTATGGTAATAAGAAATATTTGTACATAATTTCACGCGCCTAGCTTTACTCCTTCGAAAGTTTGCGTTCTTTCGACAGACGGACGGACGAAGTGACGTCCGGGCAGGGCTAGATTGGCATAAAATGTCGTTATGATGTTTATAAGCCCCCATAAAGATCGTATCGACATTTTATGCCAATCTAGAAATGCCCGGACGTCACTCCGTCCGTCCGTCCGTCTGTCGAAAGCACGAAATATTTCGAGGAGCTACAAACTGATTTTCTTGAAATTTTCACAGTTGGTGCATAATGATTCTGTGTTGAAAATAGGGTACACAATTTTTTGATATCGGAGGGGGAGGGGGAGGGGGTGGGGGCGGACCCTCCCACTTACCTTAATTTTTAGAAACCCCATATCTCGTATTTTGTGTGCTCTCTTATAGTAAACTAAAACAAAAAATTTTGTGTCCAAATATCGGATGCGGAACCTAGGGGTGCCACCCCACCCCCAAAATCGACCAAATATATTTATAGACCAATCCCGATAATATGGGACCCTAATGAAAGGTATTTGAGAGTGGAAAACGAATCTGATATTAAAATATGGAGTCAAGTGTTTGGGGTCCGCCACACCCCTAAATCGGACATATTTGTCGACCATGGCAATATGGGGCTTAAATCGAAGGTATTTGGGAGTAAAGCACGAAATTGATATCCACTTCCGGGACCAAATTTCTGGGGGTCCTCCCCTTCCCCAAAACACCCCCCAAATACGACTTATTTACTGACCATGACAATATGGGGCTCAAATAAAAGGTATTTGAGCGTAGTATGCATCGCGCTGCCAATGACGCAAGACCCAAACGAGCTATAGTAGAAATTATTTGCTCTATTCCGGATGATGTCTTCTGTAGGGAAGACGAAATATCGAATAAAGAATAAAATATAAACTATAAACTAAGATCACGAGCTCGATTATTACCACAAAAAAAGGCAACGAAGTAGAATACGAATCTGGTACGAATGAAATGTGGAACCAATTGGGGGGGGGGGGGGGGGGGGGGGTCGCCCCTTACCCAAAACACCGCCCAAAGGAGGACAAATTTACCGACCATAGCAATATGTGGCTCAAATGAAAGATCTTTGAGAGTAGAACACGAATCTGATATCAACATGCGGTAAAAAGTGTCTATAGGGCCACCCCTCCTCCAAAGCACCCTCCAAAGAGGAACAATTTAGTGACCATAGCAATATGGGCCACCCCCATATTTTCTTATTATTGCAATAAGAGGCCCATATGAAAGGTATTTTAGAAATGAATTTGATTTCCTTTTTTTGGCCAAGTGTTTGGGGGATGCCTCATCCCATAAACTCCTCTTAAACCAATGGCAATATAGAGGTCAAACAAATTATATTTGAACGTTTAACACGATGCTAATATATTTTCCGGATTAAATGTTTGGGGGACCACCCCACTTACCAAAACACCCTAAATGGTACATATTTACCGACCATGGCAATATGGGGCTCAAATGAAAGGTATTGAAGAGTTAAGCACGAAATTGATACCAACTTTCAGGGCCAAGTCTCTTGGAATCCACCACTTCCCCAAAAACATCAAACAGGACTTATTTACCATGAAATGGCAATCTGGGACTCAAATAAAAGGAATTTGGGAGTAGAATACGAATCTGATATCCAAATGTGAGACCAAGTGTATGGGGGACGCCTTGTCCCATAAAGCTGTGGCAATAAGGGGTTTAAATATGTGGTATTTGCGAGTAGACAACGATGCTGATAGTGTCTGGCTAGGTGTCTGGGGGACCCGACACTTAGCTCCTAAATTAGCTCCTCAAATAAAAGGCATTTGGAAGTAGAGCACGAAATTGGTACCCACTTTCGACACATAGTTTGTGGGGAATGACGAAATTAATAAACCCCATATCATGATGGAGGGTATACTAATTATAAGGGGCATCCAATTTGCAATAGCCAAGAATAAGCACAAATTTATTTATACTCCATCGCACATAGAAGATCAGGTAGTAAATTGGATCACACTATGGCTTATTGGCAGCTTTCTTCTTCTCTCTGTGCTGACTTGCCATTTACTACTGTGCTGTACACCCAACCACACATACTCACAGCTTCTTCAACCAGCAACATATGACAAGGGTTGTGCAGGCAGTGTTGTGTTATGAGCTCTTCCGAAAGTTTTCATATTCTCCCGCATATACCATTCACCTGGGAAATTTGATGTTTCCGCTTGTGTAGCAAGTGTGTGCGGGTACAACAATCATTCGTTGTATATTGGTTGTCCTATAGTACACACATCCATCCTATCTTATTCTCTGTAGGGCATAAGGTTGAGTGAGCTGTGGTGCGTGTCCTTGTGTTTGTTCTCGGTTGGAAAAAAGGAGGGAGAAAAAAAACATTCTACATTTCATTTTGTTGTTAAAAATTTAGAGCGACAACGACGACGAAGACGGCAACGACAAAGAAATAGAAACATTCTAAGGAAGAACAGACAGACGATGGTCCCAAAAGTCATACAGCCAGATAGAGGGTTGGGCGAACAAACGGAAGGTCGGGCGGACGAACTTGGAAGAATTCACGCATGTGAGCGGGTTAGCTTTTTGCTATAGGTGTGTTGGTGTATGTATGGCAAAGAGTTTTTTTCTTCCATCTATTATTTAAAGAACGGAAGGAAAATCTATTACTATGACTTTTGTGTTGTCAGGTTTTGTAAACATTGGATTGGGGTTATTTGGTATATATTTTTTTTTCATTCTATCTGCTATTTGCCCAAAATCATATGTAAGGCTTTGGGTGTGTAGATAGCTAGGAGTTTTTTTTTCCCCCAAATCCTAAATCCTTTATCTGCAAATATGTTGGTTGTTGTTGTTGTTGAAAAATTCAATTGTACTTATTCTAAGGACTTAAATTAAATAACCCAATGAGAGGAGTGATGATGTCGAAGCAATTCATGCGATAATACCTTTAAAATGGGTTCTGCTTTGAGAAATTGATGTTGATGTCGATTTACGTTCAGCTGTTTACAAAATATTTTCAATTTAAATTTTTGCTTGGCAAAAATAATAGACATTTTAGTATTGGAATTTTCTATTTAAGAATATAAAAACAGGGATTGAAATGAGGAATTTGGCAGTGGTGTCGAGATTCAAATCAATAGTGAAATAATAAATAAGAAGGATTTTTGTAATTATTTTAATTTAAACGAACATAACTAGTTTAATGACAAAAGTCTGTGCGCTTTAAGATTCTATCCTGCAAGGTATGCTATTGTCGCCAAATTGCTTGAGAGTACAAAGCTTTATTTAGTCACACAATGTGGTAAGGATATCTGTCATCAATAAATCCTTCAGGTTGTAACGTGAATACTTTTTCGTTTAATTCACTGTGTATATATGCTGATCATACATCCATTGGATGAAGATGAAGTTGATACTCAACTGCAGTAGGAAATAGTATTCCATTGGTTTCATGTCTCACCACTGGAGAAAATGTTTCGGTGTAGTTTACTGTAGGGAGACCACAGTGGTGTAGAGGTTTGCATGTTCACCTATGACGACGAATGCAAGGGTTCAAATTCCGGCGTGACTTTACTTGACTTTAATTGGCTATGACAGAACATTTGATCCACTAGCCGAACGTAGAATAGCGTTCCAAGCGCCTCGATCTTCTGCGCTCATTTTATAATCTCTGACACCAAGTTTCGAGGTGTCTCCCACCACTTGATCTCTCCATTGGGCTTTTGATCGTCCCGTTTTGGGTGTATGCCTTCAAAAGACTTATTTGCTAAAGCTTCTTCATCCATTCTGGCAACATGATTTAGCCAACGTGTAACTATGCTATCGTCGTCATACAGCTCGTGGTTCATACGAAGCCTATATTCTCCATTAACGCAAAGTGGTCCATATATATATCGAGCAATCTTTCTCTCAAATACTCCAGGTAAATACCAATGCCTCAGAACCATATAAAACAAGTAAAAGCATGCTAAGTTCGGCCGGGCCGAATCTTATATACCCTCCACCATGGATCGCATTTGACGAGTTCTTTTCCCGACATATCTTCTTAGGCAAAAAAAGGATAAAAGAAAACATTTGTTCTGCTAATAGAGCGATATCAAGATATGGTCCGGTTCGGACCGCAATTAAATTATATTTTGGAGACCTTTGTAAAATGTCAGCCAATTAGTATAAGAATTTCGCCCTTTGGGGGCTCAAGAAGTAAAATGGAGAGATCGGTTTATATGGGAGCTGTATCACGCTATAGACCTATTCAGACCATAATAAACACGTATGTTAATGGTCATGATAGAATCCGTCGTACATTCACGTAATTTCAGGCAGATCGGATAATAATTGCGCCCTCTAGAGGCTCAAGAAGTCAAGACCCTAGATCGGTTTATATGGCAGCTATATCATATTATGGACCGATTTGAAACAAACTTGGCACAGTTGGTGGATATCATAACAAAACACGTCGTGCAAAATTTCATTCCTATCGGATAAGAATTGCGCACTCTAGAGGCTCAAGAATTCAAGAACCAACATCGGTTTATATGGCAGCTACATCAGGTTATGGACCGATTTGAATCATACTCGGTACAGTTTTTGGATATCATAACGAAACACGTCGTGCAAAATTTCATTCCTATCGCATAAGAATTGCGCCCTGTAGAGGCTCAAGAAGTCAAGACCCAAGATCGGTTTATATGGCAGCTACATCAGGTTATGGACCGATTTGAAGCATACTCGGCACAGTTGTTGGATATCATAACGAAACACGTCGTGCAAAACTTCATTCCAATCGGATAAGAATTGCACACTCTAGAGGCTCAAGAAGTCAAGACCCAAGATCGGTTTATATGGCAGCTATATCAAAATGTGAACCGATATGACCCATTTTCAATACCAACCGACCTACGCTAATAAGAAGTATTTGTGCAAAATTTCAAGCTGCTAGCTTTACTCCTTCGGAAGTTATCGCGCTTTTGACAGACAGACGGATGGACGGACATGGCTAGATCGACAAAGGACTTCAACAGCAATAACTAGTGAAGCATTTTAAAAGGAATCATCCACACCCTTAGTGCCCAGTATGTTCAGGAAGAGTGGTTCCTCCACGTCTTTCTCAACTGTCACTGGATGCGTAAGGAAACTCATCATTACAAGAGTGAACGAATCTTGTGAGGATGAACTGCTGGACCGGACTTAAAAGACGAGTCTACCCACAATTGTTAGGCCGCTTGGACTGCATTAAAGGTCTTTCTGATGGCAGGAGGGTTTGACATTGTTCTTTTCCAGGAACCAAGGGCAAGTTAAGAGTATACAAGACAAGGTAAGAGTATACAATAAAGAATTAAGAAGGTTGATACTATACCGGAGAGGATAGTGTCAACTAATGAAGCAATTATCGAGCGTGAATGTATCCTTCAAGCCTGCGAAAGCTGATGGCCGTGGACTCCCCCTATACTGCTAACTAAATGAAGCCAGAAGAAGATTGGACGGATTCTTCACACGATATGATCCTTCATTTGTTGGAGACGCACTTTCCTGGCTGCTAGTCAACGGGTCAGGAGGGTAGGGATTATTGCCTACGAGGAATTCCGTCACGGATATATTGGCGAACGAGCAAAAGACTCGAGAGAGTGTTCAGTGGGCACTATACATCTTTGGGACTTACAAGTCTCCAGGGCCCGAATGCATTTAACGTAATATATTGCAGGAGGCTTTTGGATCTTAATCAGACTGGTATGTCTGTTTGCTTCGGATATGTCTGTTTCGGGCTGGGGATCAGTCGACTCCGCCTTACATAGTATTATTCATCACATGGAGAGGTCTCTCAAGTACAAGGATTTTACCTTGGCGGCTTTCCCGGACATTGAGAGTGTATTCAATAATGTCCACTCGTCTGTCATCGAGGCTGCCTTGAGGAAAGCGGTGATAGAGGAGGGAGTGCTGTATTGGATAATGAAGATGCCTCTGAATAGGACTATCACTGCCACGAAGGGAACGCCTCAAGGTAGTGCCATTTCTCTTGTGGTTCATGGTGGTTGTCCGGATTCTTGAGGAACTTGGGAAAAAAGGTGTTAAAGTGTGCGCTTACTCGAATGCCTAGTTATTCTTGCAATGGGCAAATTTGTGTCTACTGTGTCGGTGCTGCAGGACAGGGCCCTTAGATATAAGACTTCCTGGGCTGAAGAGTGTGGATTAAGCGTGAACTCCAGGAAGATCGAGTTGGTATTGTTCACACGGAGATGGAGAGTTATCGAGTTTAGACTTCCCTCGTTGCAGGGTGTGGTACTGGAGCTGTAAGGACTAGCCAAATTTCTTGGTTTGGTTCTAGAAAGTTAGCTGAACTGGAATCTCAATAGGAAATCTAGGATTGAGAAGGCATTTGCGGCACTTTACTGGCAGGGGCTCGTGGGTAGTAGATGGGTATTGAAACCAAGATGTATTGGTTGTATTCGGCAGTGGTACGGCCGGCGCGTATATATGGCTGCCACGTCTGTTGGCCGGTGATGGAGCACGCGAAGTTTGTAAGGGATATTGCTAGGGTTAACCGAGTGGCCCTAAGATTCATATCTGGTGCTATGAGCACCACCGCGACTTGGTCCTTGGAGGTATTGCTGGGAATCCAGCCCATCGATCTATACATTTCGAAACAGGCTGAGAGGACAAGAGAGGACTACTGCAGCTACTACTCAAAGTCCAAAGTGTTGGACCAATGTAGATAGTCTACTGCGACTACAAGGGAGTCATAACTTGTCTCTGTGCTGCGTACCAGGGCAAAAGGACATAACAGGAAACCAGAAAGCAGATATGTTAGCGAGGCAAGGGGTGAATCGGCCAATGGTGTCGATAATGGACATGGCACCACCTCTCTCGGTATTCTTCTTTATGCTTGAGGTGCGATACAAAGAAAGATGGTTGAATTGCTAGAATGACGCTGTAGTCTGTGAGCCGACTAAAAGGCTTTGGGATAAATGATCAAATCGTAATATTTGCGAACTATTGTCCTTGGAGAAGGTGAATCTGAGCGGCATAATAGAAATCATAATAGGACACAACAAGTTAAGTACACATTTAACTCGCATGGGCATCCGCCGATGGTGTCCTGGCACTGGATATCCTTCATTTCCTCTGCCAATGTCCAGCTTTATGTCTTAGTAGAAATAGGATACTTGGATCATTTTGCTTTCGGGCACTAGAGGAGCTTAGAGGGGTAAGTCCAGTCAGACACAAGGACTACTTGCTGGCCTCCAAATAGTATGAGAAAGTGCTTTGACGGATGGTCTTAAGTAGAGAAGATGGACTTTAATGTAGACTTTTGCGGTTGACGAGGTGAGAAGATTGAGGAATCCCAATGGGTCACAATGAGTCACAGGAGGCCCCAGCGGATATTAAGACAATGTTTTGGTATCCTCTTCAACCTAACCTCATCTATCCAGGAAGCATGGGAGAATGGTTTATGGAGTAAGAATACCTGTATTTAAACTACACAGGGGTGTAGATTTTTATACCCTCCACCATAAGATGGGGGGTATACTAATTTCGTCATTCTGATTGTAACTACTCGAAATATTCGTCTTAGACCCCATAAAGTATATATATTCTTCATCGTCGTGAAATTTTATGTCGATCTAGCCATGTCCGTCCGTCTGTCCGTCCGTCCGTCTGTCTGTCGAAAGCACGCTAACTTCCGAAGGAGTAAAGCTAGCCGCTTGAAATTTTGCACAAATAATTCTTATTAGTATAGGTCGGTTGGTATAGCAAATGGGCCATATCGGTCCATGTTTTGATATAGCTGCCATATAAACTGATCTTGGGTCTTGACTTCTTGAGCCTCTAGAGTGCGCAATTCTTATCCGATTGGGATAAAATTTTGCACTACGTGTTTTGTTATGATATCCAATAACTGTGCCAAGTATGGTTCAATTCGGTTTATAACCTGATATAGCTGTCATATAAACTGATCTTGGGACTTGACTTCTTGAGCCTCTAGAGTGCGCAATTCTTATCCGATTGGAATAAAATTTTGCACGACGTGTTTTGTTATGATATCCAACAACTGTGTCAAGTATGGTTCAAATCGGTTTATAACCTGATATAGTTGTTATATAAACCGATCTGGGGTCTTGAATTCTTGAGCCTCTAGAGTGCGCAATTCTTATCCGATTGGAATGAAATTTTGCACGACGTGTTTTGTTATTATATCCAACAACTGTGCCAAGTATGGTTCAAATCGGTTTATAACCTGATATAGTTGTTATATAAACCGATCTGGGGTCTTGAATTCTTGAGCCTCTAGAGTGCGCAATTCTTATCCGATTGGAATGAAATTTTGCATAACGTATTTTATTCTTACCTTCAACTACTGTGTCAAATAAGGTTCTAATCGGTTCATACCCAATTCAGCTGCCACATAAACCGATCTGGGATCTTGACTTCGTGAGCCTCTAGAGGTCGCAATTATTATCCGATTTGCCTGAAATTTTGTACGACGGATTCTATCATGACCATTAACATACGTGTTTATTATGGTCTGAATCGGTCTATAGCCCAAAACAGCTTCCATATAAATCGATCTCTCTATTTTACTTCTTGAGCCCACAAAGAGCGCAATTCTTATTCGAATTGGCTGACATTTTACACAGGTCTCCAACATAAATATAATTTAATTGTGGTCCAAACCGGACCATATCTTAATATCGCTCTAATAGCAGAGCAAATCTTTTCTTATATCCTTTTTTTTGCCTAAGAAGAGATGCCGGGAAAAGAACTCGACAAATGCGATCCATGGTGGAGGGTATATAAGATTCGGCCCGGCCGAACTTAGCACGCTTTTACTTGTTTCTCCTTACTTCGCTAAGCATTGTAGATTCAGTAGTAGCCAGCCTTAAACCTATTAAGTCTCATCACTGGCTGTTTTCCCCTACATATGGCAAACGATTCAGAAATGCCACCTTCAAGCTATGAGTTGCTGGTTGAATACGCTCTACAGGGAAAAACAGTCTCATTGTGGGAAGTGATGCTAATGGATATTGGATATCAACGAAAGGGATAGGCTGCTGATGGAATACACTACAAGTCGCAATTTGGTGATTTGTAGTAAAGGAAATAAACCAGCCTTTATTACTAAGAACAGAGGAAACCTTTGTATTAGAGGATGTGAGCAGAAAGATATGTGACTGGGAACTGTTGGATGACCAGAGCTTCTCTTATCGTCGTTATATTAGCTTCAGCCTTGGAGAAAACACTGCTGAAGTGAAGAAACCGAAGAAAGGCGAATAGTGAAAAATTTCGGCACTGCGAGTCTATGCCATCTAAATCTGAAAACGAAGTGAAAATTGCGAAGGACATCGACATTATATTCAAGTGGATCACGAAAGCCCTTACCACTCGTTTATGTCAGGATGTCCTTGAACCAAATCAAGGGGCAAATAGCGATCACAATGGTGGACCCCAGAACTGCTTGGTTTGAGGAAAGATTGCAGAAAACTATTCGACAGGGCGAAACCCACAAAGGCTGGGACGTTTATAAGGCTGAGCTAAGAAAATACAACGGAGAGCTGAAAAAGCTTAGAACAAATCCTGGCTGGAGATCTGCAGCTTAGTGGGGGATACATCTGAGGCTTTTAGGCCAAGGAAGATCATATCCTCGAAACCCATTACGGTAGAATACATTCAGAATTCAGAGAATGTATGTGAGGTCGTTGTGGAAGAAAAAAAACTATAGATCATCTGCTCTGTGTGTGTCCCGCTCTGGCAGTCAAAAGGAGTTCCGCTTTAGGTTTCATTTCTTTGATATCTTGTGTGATTTAGGGCATGTAAACATTCGCAAGTTATTGAGTTTTTTAAAGCGATCCGGATAGTTCAATGGTAGGAACTCGATGACATCTTCCTTCTACTGTTTCTGTGGTATCACAATGGACGAAAACGTCTAATTAAGTGTGATGGTACGTTGTCACTTAAACGTTAGCTTTATTATGGACTGATTTATGCCGTACTTGGTTTATATGTTGGATTGCAGAAATCATTGTGTCACATTTCAGCCAAATTGGATGATAATTTAGACCTAAAGAGGCTTAAAATTAATATTCGGTAGATCGGTTTATATGGGAACTATATCAGGTTAGGGAATGATTTAGACCACTATCGTCATGGATATTAAAGGTCATAGCAGAGTTCTTTGTGCAAAATTTTAGTCAAATCGTATAATACTTGGGCCCACCAGGTGCTCAAGAAGTCAAATTGGGAAATCGGTTTATATGGGAGCTATATCAAAACATAGATATATTATAGTCTTTTTATATTCCCCTACGACCTATAAGGGTAAGAAATATCTGGGTTTGATTTCAAGGGAATTGCCTGATGCGTTTAGCTAATTTGCATAGACGGACAGAGGTGTGGACGGACGGACATGATTGGATTAACTTAAAATTTATGACTATCAAGAATATCAAATGGATTGACTGCAATAATATACCCCCATCGCATTGTGGTGGGCTTTAAAAAATTGCCCTTTACTAACAATTAATGAATTTTTTAAAAATATTTAACATATTTAAAGCTATCATTAGTGCTTGTCTGTAATTACCAGAAACAAATGTATCTTTACTGAAAATATTTTCCAGTTTCAAGTGATTATTAACAATTTTCCTGGATTAAAGATACTTTTCATTAATGACCTTCTGCCGTATTCTCTTTAAATCACTAATGTTCGCTGGCAACTTCATGACTGTAATTAGCGTGGTTGTACAAATCCATACCCAACAGATTCAATTGAAACTTTTTCTCACCAAAAAGCAATGTGGAGCAAAAAGAAAAAAAGTGCACACACACACACCCATACACACGCACAGACACCACAACAGCAACCAGTGAAAATAAATTCCGGAAAAATTAAACACTTCCACATAACCTTTGAACATGTACAATTTGGACGGACATGGTACAACATCCGCTTTGCAAGCAACACCACTGCGAGTACCATCATCACCACAGCCACCACCATCAGGAGTAACAGCTAAACCAACCAACAACTCCAACATTAACATAAAAATAAAAAAAATATAGGATAATAGCCTTTTGCTAACATACGTTACATTGAAGGCTTTTGGTGGACTGCCAGTGTTACCTAAAGGGAGAAATATTTTCTATATGTCAGCATTTGAGGCTACTGGGAACAATTTTATAGAAAAATATTTTAAAATTTTTTGTACATGTATTAAAACCTTGTGCTACCCTCGTCGGAGCTGCAACGGCTGGTGGGGAAGGCAAAACAGACAGGAAATATGGAACTAACAGGGTGCGAGTTGAACTATCACCACATGTCGTGGGGTACCTCCAAGATAAACAAGCGGGGCCAAGCCCTGGCATAATTCTTGAATACTAATGACTTAATAAAATTTTATATTGGTAATAAAGCATATCTGGCATCACTTTATCTGCCTTTCGACTCTCCGACACAGCCACCTACGTCGGAGCCGCAACGGTTGGTGAGGAAAGCAAAACAGACAGGAAATTAGGTATTTATAGGGAAAGATGACAACTCTCACCACATTTCGAGGGGTAGTACCAACATTACTAAGCGGGGCCAAGCCCTGGCGGAATTCTTGAACACTAACGACCCAATAACACTTAATATTGGTAACAACGCTACCAGGTTTCAGACGTGACAATATGTTCGGAAAATCTAATCGATGAGGTTCAGGATTGGAGTGCCTCCATGAAGCTTTCCTTCTCAAACTATCGCTACATTAGGTTTAGAATAGCACGGCCACGTTGAAAACCAACTGGCCAAAATTCGGAATACTACTCAGAAGAAGACTTGGGCAAAATATTGGGTTTCCCAAAAAGTAATTGCGGATTTTTCATATAGTCGGCGTTGACAAATTTTTTCACAGCTTGTGACTCTGTAATTGCATTCTTTCTTCTGTCAGTTATCAGCTGTTTCTTTTAGCTTGCTTTAGAAAAAAAGTGTAAAAAAAGTATATTTGATTAAAGTTCATTCTAAGTTTTATTAAAAATGCATTTACTTTCTTTTAAAAAATCCGCAATTACTTTGTGGGCAACCCAATAATTTAGATAGTCCAAGCATAGAAGACATTGAGGACAATGTCAACAGGATTACGACTGCACTAGTGAAGTCTTTCAAAGATAGTTGTCCTCTTCGAGAATGGAAATCAGTCCAAGAAAAACCATGGATGAGATACGCAATATTGCGAAAGAGGTCCGCCTTAAAAAAACGGAACTTTATTGGGATGTTTATTACACACGGCTCAAGGATTACAATAAGATTAGAGCGTCATAACGTGCCTCCTGGAAGCTTTTCTGCGAACAGGTCTATAGCGTTAATGGCGCCGCTAAGAAGAATGTTTCTCTTAAAACCCCATACCTGAACTGAAACGTTAGTAAATGATATGGGAACCAGCGCAAAGACAACGGAGGGTATGTTAGAGCTTTTGATGAAAACAGATTTCCACAGGATACGACGGTACTCACGGTGCCACCGGAATCTTGGAATAGTGTAGTTGATCGAAGGCTTATCATTACAGAATTTATGGTAAAGGAAGCCTTAAGAAGCTTCCAACCATTTAAGTCACCTGCATCTGATGGAACATTTCCGGCGTTACTACAGAAGAAGGCCTACTATCTGGCGCCCCATCTGGCCAGAACTTGCTTGCCTAGAACTTGCATATACTCCAAAAACCAAACCTGCCTGTAGGCAAGTGGGGTATATATACCCAAGACCGGCAAGGCAATTTAGGCTACAACAAAGGCCAACAGATCTATAAGCCTTAAGTCCTTTCTACTCAAAACCATTGAACGTATTGTGGATAGCATATGAAGAGTAAGACATCCAGAGAACTGCTCAAAGACAAACAGCATGGCTATGCCAAGGGAATGTCGGTGGAGACTGCCCTGCACTAGGTTGTGTATAGAAAGAAAATCATTCCTAGCCCAGACGTACACATTGGCGGTATGCATTAATATCAACGGGGCTTTGAAGAATGTGCGGACGGATACTCTGATCCAATCCTTAGACCAGTACCGAGTGGATCACGTCCTTAGAGACTGTATAAACTATATGCTAAGGAATAGGTGGAGGCCAGAGGTTAGGATGTCTGCCTATGACGCTGAAAGGCTGTATTCGAATCCTGGCGAGAACATCAGAAAAAAAATATCAACGGTGGTTTTCCCCTCCTAATGCTGGCGACATTTGTGAGGTACTGTACCAAATGGTATGGCAGCCATGTAAAAACTTCTCCCCAAAGAGAAGTCGAACTGCGACACGCCCTTATCATTGAGATTAAACTTGATGGGATAGCATTCATTGATATATGAGAAGTGCAAGGGACAGGTGGATAAATTGTGGGTTCCATGACATAAATATAAGGGAGAAAGTGGAACAAGGCACGACACAAGGGGGGCATTTTATCGCCACTCCGATTGGTGATCATCATAAATGACCTATTACGGATGCTGACTGAGAAGGTATTTAAACCCGTCTGCTATGCGGACGATGTTATAATACTTCTAAGGGGTAAGGATCCGAACCAGCAATGCAGAACGGCCGAAAGGGTTTTGCATATGGCATATGACTGCGGTAGACCCAGAGGTCTTAATGTTAACCCAGAGTAGACTGAAATATGCCTGTTCACGAGGAACACAAAGGTGGGCCAATTTAACGCACCACGTTTTATTAATAAAACGATTTCGATATCTGACAAGGTCAAATACTTAGGTGCGATATTGGACAGGAAACTGAATTGGAAGAGTCACATTCGGGAGCGTACTGAGAAGGCCCACAGATGTTAAGCGTTATGTAGACGGGCCGTAGGCTCGAAATGGGGCATGAATGCGTGGATACTTCAATGGCTCTACTGGAGCGTGATTAGACCAATACTTAGTTACGCCTCAGTAATTTTGTTGAATGAGATGGAAAAAAAAGTTCAACGTTAGGGTAATACAACAGGTTCAGAGAACATGTTGTCCTGGCATAGGCGGAGCGAAGAGAGCCACGCCCACTAGGTCATTGAAGACTACTTTAGATATCCGACCCATAGAAATACAGATAGGAGGCCATAGTAGCGCAAAAGTTTGCAAGTCCGTCTATGACGCTAAACGCCTGGGTTCGAACCCTGGTAATAACTTAAGACAAAAATTTTTCAGCGACGGATATCCCTCTGGCGACATTTGTGAGGTACTTTCCCATGTTAAAACTTCTCCCCAAGGAGGTGCTGCACGCCGGTTCGGACTCGGCTTTAAAAGGAGGCCCCTTATCATTGAGCTTAAACTTGAATCGGACAGCACCTGTTCCTTAATGTTCAAGGGCAAATTTGCAATTTGCGACATACAGATTAAGTGTGAGGTAGCCACTGCGCCTAAGAGACTTAAAGCGAAGGGAGAGTGGATAGAGGATAGGAGTAGGTCATACCATCGCGATATAATCTAGGCGACAATAGGAAACCTGGTAGGAATGGAAGAAATTTCCGATCGGATAGTTGAGATGGCACTTTAGGTCGAGTGCGAGGCATTGTTACCAGCGGCACAGTCTTCGATTGAAGGAACTCTTGTAATGTGAAAAATTTTACATTGAGAACCCAAGGACTGAAATCTGCTTAAGGCTGCCTGACCATAATACGGTCCTGCAAGCGGAGATCCGGTCAATCATGGAATGAGTGTGGTTGTTGTTGTAGCCACATTTGCATGTGGTGGCGGCGATACTCGTCAAGCTCCTGCAGGTGAGTAAGCTTTTTCCGGTCCAAAGAACCGATCGTCCCGGGAACAAGAACCATTGACCATTTCGTCTTGTCAAATCGAACATCAAAGGTATTTGTGCAAGAGCCAATGCCGTCCGGCGTCTCACTGAAACTCTCCGCTCGATACCGCTGATTGTCCGCCACTGCCGTTCCAGCTACTCCGTTTGGGGCATTCCACTATCCGCAACCTGCGGACTCGTCCGGTATCTAAGCTTTTCGTGACACCAAACCGATCGGAACTCAATTTTTCGGCCTGTGTGGTATTCACAGCTATCCAGTGCTGGGAGGTGGTGTGGTGTTACCGCGAGGACGTCGGGATTGAAAATCTTTACGGATAGTAAACCCATCAGGGCATTAACAACCAGAGCGGTAAAATCACGAACAGTCTTGGAGTGTTGAAAGGAAATTAAGGTCTTCTCTGAGGATGGCACAAGCCGCATCGTTTGTTTGCCGGACCATAGCCGAATAAAAGGAAATGAAAAAGCACACGATTTGGAAGTGAAATTAAGGTCTTCTCTGAGGATGGCATAAGTCGACTCATTTGTTTGCCGGACCATAGGGCAATAAGAGGAAATGAAAAAGCACACGATTTGGCAGTGAAGGCCACAGAGCTGCCGTCCATAACTTGGTTAACCCGAAGCCTTTCTGGTCGACGCAGTCCGAGTTAAGGGCTTGTAGCACTATAGAACAGCGAAATGGTCTGTAGGAATACGAAAATCCTATGGGGAGATGCACATCTTGAAAAGACGAGGTTATTACTTTAAGGAAGGAAGAAGGAGGGTAGTATAGCGTTCGGTATCATAATGGGACATATAGGACATATATCACTAATGCAAAATTGGTGTGGCCCATTTTGTACAGAAAATTTTATTCCAAAGATATTTTTTTTTATTATACCCTACACCACTACTTTGGTACACGGTATTATAACTTTGTGAATTAGTTTGTAACACCCAAAAGGAAGAGATATACCCCCATTGATAAGTATACCGATCGACTCATATTGAAATTGGAAAAAATCGGTTCAGATTTGGATATAGCTCTCATATATATGTCCGTCCAATTTGCAGTTATAAATAGTCATTTGTTAACCGATTCCTCGAAATTTGGCAGGAAGGATTTTCTTATGACTCCCGTCATTACAGGTGAATTTCATAGAAATCGGTTCAGATTTGGATATAGCTCCCATATATATGTTCGTCAGATTTGCAGTAATAATGCAATAAAATGGTCATTTGTTACCCGATTCTTTCGAAATTTGGCAGGAAGGATTTTCTAATGACTTTCGACATTACTGGTGGATTCCATGGTGCTGTATATAGGTCCATCAGAAATGGTTCAGAATTCGATATAGCTCCCACATTGTACTTAGAGGGTAGGTGTAGGGTATTATATAGTCGGCACCGCCTGACTTTTGTCCTTCCTTACTGGTTTTATTGAAATTTTATTTTTTTAAGATTCCCCACACAATTTTTTTGAATATTTTTTCAAAATTTTTAGTTACATTAAATTTTTGTAAAAAATTCCTCGAAACTGTAACTTTTGTCTTAAACCTCAAAAATGCAACATTGTCTGCTATTTCTCCATACATCTCGTATGTGTGTGTGAGTAACACACTTGTATTTGTATCTGGATTTAAGGATAATTTAAAAGCGACAACACTGTAATGCCTTTCAACCACATAATGTTATTTGTACACCGCTACAACACTAACACCGAACATTCTCAGAAAAAGCTACGGCCGACCGTCCCACCAACGGACATACATACACACATTATTCAAAAAAACGCAAATTCCATTCGAAACATCATTTCGACTTGAACCAAATGTACATTTACAGAAATGGATTAACGACAACAGACGAAAAGGGTGAGAAAGAGTGCGAGAAACTGGTATGGGGGCATTAACAGAACACCACACTGAACTGAGCACACTGGGGGTCAAGGGCAAAGATTAGATCGTTAGGGTCTATGGAATGAATTAATTTAGAGCACATACTTTCTTAAATCCATGGAGATAAAAATTTTCCTCATTAGGATAGTTAAAAGGACTAGGTAGAAAACCTTAATGGTGAAGAATTTAGGAGAGCAATTTATCTACAAATTATGGTAATGTGTGTTTGCACTAAAACACTGACAAATGATAATCTTTAAAAGCTTTCTTTCATACTTCCATACTTCCGGACGGTAGTGGGGGTCAAACATTACTTTACTCATAAAATCGCTTGTATGACATCATTCACTGCTTAACCCACTAACGACGAATAGGAAGACAAATAGCCAAAAAGAGAGCTGACTTAGAAGAATTCTAGCTCCTGTTTGGAAAGGTTGTTTAAATCATTGAGTGGAGCGGACGTTTTGTTATTTCGCTCCGCAAGAATAACTAGTAATAGGTAGTTATTTTCGTAAAACATAGTAAACCACTCAAGGATAGCTCCGATAGTGTTCCCCATTAGGCGGTAGATGATCTGTGCCTGTTTCTAGTGAGGCGGTAGATCTAGAGTTGCGGGGTTGTATCAGGCCGTAGTATGTTATCCACTACTGGGACCTCGATTGGTGGAGCGGCAGCGCCAGGCTCCATTAGCCGACAGACGACTAGTTAGCAGGGGCTTTTGTCAAAGGCACCCGGGTCGAGTCTAAAAGACAAGGCCGATCCTATTTTATCTTCGCATGCCTATAATTTTCCTAGGCTGTCGGCCTTCTTTGGCTAACCAATACGCTCTTTAAGAGGTTGAAACAATTAAAGGAGCATAGCTATCAGGTTTATTGAGAGTCTTTGTGAGAATGATCCGATAAGGAGAAAGTCTTCCTTAATTGGGCTCGGTGATTCGCTGCACAGGCTACTTCAAAGGCTAGATTAGGAAAACGGCACCGAAGTCAGCCAAAAGGCTGCGGTTAACTGGAAGGTATCGCATCTCAAAAGAACTAAGGCGACCAAGAACCTTTGCTAACGTTGCACAGTGGGCCAAATGGCAAAAAAAAAGTCTAAAACTTTCTATCCTTTGATCTTAGTGGTATAAAGTGTTCTAGACATTTTTGGAGGAGGACAAAAGTTTTCAAAAAAGTGCTGCTGTAGGTCCATATCTTTAATACGGGGTGTCAAAGTTGACCACTTTGACTTCTAAAGGGTGATTTTTTTGAGGTTAGGATTTTCATGCATTAGTATTTGACAGATCACGTGGGATTTCAGACATGGTGTCAAAGAGAAAGATGCTCAGTATGCTTTGACATTTCATCATGAATAGAATTACTAACGAGCAACGCTTGCAAATCATTGAATTTTATTACCAAAATCAGTGTTCGGTTCGAAATGTGTTCAAATTTTGACAAATTTTGTTCAGCGATGAGGCTCATTTCTGGTTGAATGGCTACGTAAATAAGCAAAATTGCCGCATTTGGAGTGAAGAGCAACCAGAAGCCGTTCAAGAACTGCCCATGCATCCCGAAAAATGCACTGTTTGGTGTGGTTTGTACGCTGGTGGAATCATTGGACCGTATTTTTTCAAAGATGCTGTTGGACGCAACGTTACGGTGAATGAACACATTTCTAACCGAACACTGATTTTGGTAATAAAATTCAATGATTTGCAAGCGTTGCTCGTTAGTAAGTCTATTCATGATGAAATGTCAAAGCATACTGAGCATCTTTCTCTTTGACACCATGTCTGAAATCCCACGTGATCTGTCAAATACTAATGCATGAAAATCCTAACCTCAAAAAAATCACCCTTTACAACCTTCTTTTGATTTACTGTCACTTGTTAAATTTTAGAAAAATTTTAATAATAAAGTTCCAGAGCAAAAATACCGATCGGAACCATATTCGACACAGTTGCAGATATCTCTAAAGAAACTTCATATTCCAAATTTCAAATTTATAATAGCTCAAAAATTGATGAAAATATTATTTTAAAAACACTGAAAAAACCCATGCCAAATTTTGGATATTTTAAACTTAACAGTACACGATGGCATAACAATTTAGACATAGATCTCGTCAAGCTCTTTCTCTGGAGTGCTAAATCATGCAAATCGGTTCAGTAGTTATGGCCCCCAGAAGGCTGGAGAAGTCAAAAGTGGTCAACTTTGACACCCTGTATCTCACCCTGTATTAGCAAATTTTGCCCATGAACATTCCACAAAGGAACAGGGGTAAACTTCTCACATATCAATGAGTGCAGTCCGATTCAAGTTTTAAGCTCAATGATGAGGGGCCTCCTTTTTATAGCCTAGTCCGAACGGCGTGGCGCAGTGCGACACCTCTTCGGAGAGAAGTTTTACATGGCATATTACCTCACAAATGTTGGCAGCATTAAGAGGGGAAAGCCACCGCTGAAAATGTTTTCTGATGGCCTCGCCAGGATTCGAACCCATGCGTTCAGCGTCATAGGTGGACATGCTAACCTCTGCGCTACGGTGGCCTCCCACCCTGTATTAGGCTTTCCGGAAAGCCTATGTCCTCCTCTCCAAATATCTAGTTGTAGACATATATCCAATTTTTTTGCTGTTTGGCTTAGTGTGAGTCGCTAGGGACAGCTTGGTTTTGGTAGTTGTCGACAAAGGTGAAGAACGTGGCTGCATACCTAGGAACAATTGGAGTGTTTGAGTCGATAGATTGTCATCTGCAGTTTACGACGATGCAGGCTGGTATCGGGGCCAATCCAAACTAATTGCTTTCGGGGATCACCACTCAATTGAAATTTATCTTTACGCCCTAGGAAATATTGGCGAGATCTTGCCTGGTTCAGCACTGAATTGAGTCAAGAAGGAAGAAATTCAATCTCTACCCATGGATCTGAATCCTCCGATCCTGAATCTTTCAAACAGCGACTGGATGATTGATAGATTGTATGAGGCTGATGGCGACCGCAATATTAGTTTAATCGGATATTTTTTGCAATTGAAAAGGAAAGCAAGAGGTCATAACACACACCAACCACTATGGGTTGCTGTTACGTTTTTTGGTTAGAATAACTCATCGGTCATATAAACTCTGAAGGCTTCAAGGGCCATATTTACCTACGCCTCAGTAGTTTGGTGGACTGCTATGGAGAAAAAGTGCAACATAAGGACCATACAACAGGTTCAGAGAACATGTTGTCTTGGCATAGGCGGAGCGATGAGGACCACGCCCATTAGGGCACTGGAGACTATTCTAGATATCCGACCCATTGACTTACCAATTAAGTGTGAGGCAGCCACTGCGGCTATGAGACTTAAGGCGATGGGAGAATGGGTTGAGGATGGGAGCAGCTCATACCATTGCGGTATAATCGAGACGACGATAGGAAACCTGGAAGGAAGGGAAGAGGTTTCCGATCGGATACCTGAAATGAACCTTGAAGTCGAGTGCGAGGCACTGCTGCTATCGGCACAGTCTTGGATTGACGGAACCCTAGTATTGCCATCTGGAAGATCATGTTGCACGGATGGATCAAAGCTAAAGGGGAGGAGTGGGCCTTGAAAACCCAGGGACTGAGATCTGTTTTAGACTTCCTGACCATAATAGGGTCCTGCAGTCGGAGATCCGGGCGATCACGGAATGCGTGAAGTGGTGTGGTGCTAATGTGAGGACGTCGATTGCGAATATCTTTACCGAAAGTAAAATTGCCATAAGGCCAATAACAATCAGGACGGTAAGGTCACGAACAGCCTTGCAGTGTTAGAAGGAGATTACCGCCTTCTCCGAGGATGGCAAAATCCGCATCGTTTGGGTGCCGGGCCATAACGGAGTAAGGGGAAATGAAAGGGCAGACGATTTGGCGGTGAAGGCCAGACGACTGCCGTCATTAAACTTGGTTAACCCGAAGCCTTTTGGGTCGACGCAGCCCGACTCAAGGGAGTGGGCGACGAATGCACATGCAACATTGTGGAACAGCGAAATGGTCGGTAGGATGGCGAAAATCCTATGGGCGGATCCAGAGCGTGAAAAGACGAGGCGATTACTGAAAGGAAGCAAGAAGGAGGTCAGTATAGCTATTGGTATCATAACGGGACACATAGAACTACGAGCTCACTTATGTAAAATCGGTGCGGCAAGAGATAGCATGTGTAGGGCATGCGGGGAAGATGATGAGACGTTGGAGTATTTCCTTTGTCATTGCCCGGCTTTCACGTATAACAGATACCGGTACTTAGGTGGAGACACAATATCAGACATGAACTAACTTAGGGGAGTGGTATTGAAAACAATTAACGAATTTGTAAGTAGCACGGAATTTCTAACATAAAATTTTCTTTTTAGAGGCTACTTTCTAGTTTTTAGAGCGCTCAACAAGCCGATTACTGGCTTAGGTGTATGTCCATAGTGGCATGGGGCGGATTAATATCTGCACCCTCTTTTCAACCTAACCTAACCTAATCTAAAGTGGAACTCCTTCTGACTGCTAGTGCGGGACACACACACAGAAAGTGTTCTATAATTTCTTCTTCTTCGATGTCCTCATTGCTTCTGCAAAAGTCGTTGCTGGCAACCTTAAGTCTGTCAGCATGTATTCCGATTAGGCAGTGACCAGTCATGTTGGACACAATGACAGCGAAGCGGTAGACCTCTTCAAGTCTAGATTAGGCCACAAAGTTCTGGAATGCTCATAGCCCCCTCTTTGTGACCATCTATCATTCATTGTCCTTCGGGTCTGGTCCTGAAAACTTAGCTTACATGTCGCTAGAGGCATACCCACAGATTTACAGTATTCCTGGAATGTGTAGGGAAGTTCCTTTGCTCGTCAGCTTTTCCGCTTTACAATTCCTTGGAATATCTCTGTGGCCCGACTGGCAGAACAGGTGAATTTTGAACTGTTCAGCCATCTCGTTGAGAGATCTGCGACAGTCGAGGGCGGTTTTTGAGTTCAGAAATACGATCTCCAGGCTGTCTGAGAGGATATTTATGCCAAACGTCGTAATGCCATTATATTGGGTTGCCCAAAAAGTAATTGCGGATTTTTTAAAAGAAAGTAAATGCATTTTTAATAAATCTTAGAATGAACTTTAATCAAATATACTTTTTTTACACTTTTTTCTAAAGCGAGCTAAAAGTAACATCTGATAACTGACAGAAGAAAGAATGCAATTACAGAGTCACAAGCTGTGACAAAATTTGTCAACGCTGACTATATGAAAAATCCGCAATTACTTTTTGGGCAACCCAATATCATAGCCATTCCACCACTTTCTTTATTGCAAGGATGTCCGCTTGATATACACCAGCAGTGGTCGGGAAGCCTTTTCGGTATGACCAGTTCTAGCCCACTTGGTCGTTTAGTTTGGAAGTCCGTATAGAAGTCTATGTAACTTCTGTTACCAGGGTTATCGTAGTTCCAAACGGTTCTATCAGGAATAGTGGTACAGTACTTTTTATCAGAAAGCGCCTCGTTTATAAGGTGATATTAAATTAACTACAGTATCGATACTATCGATATTTATTATAAGAAATATCGAAAATATCGTAACAAAAGGCAAGTTATCCAAAGTTCGGCTCCGAGTAACTTTTTACATTTCACCTCATAAGATTTCACATCGTCTATCACTGTGTAGCATACAATTCAAGTGGCTCTTCGCATACATCTAATGTATATAAAAAACAGGACAAAAGTGCTTATATTTTTGTTTTTTCTACATTCTGTGTTCATTTTCGGTTTTTTCTCTGTGGTGTTTTTGGTAATTTTGGTGTAACTTTTTTACGTATAAACAGAAGATTTATTTGACCATGTGGATTGGTAATTACATACAAGTGTACTCATGTACGTAGTACATACTTGATGAGTATGCATTGTAGATTATTTAGCGGTCTATTTTGTGGTTTAACATCATGGTTTTTATTATGCAACACAACTTCAAAAGGGTCCGCACCAGCATCATAAAAACATTTGTTAAAACAAGGACAATAAACATGTACACATACACAAAAAGGCACGCACCACACATACCCATACATATGCATGGGATATGTTTGTGAATGGGAATTGATTTTCTATTTGACACTCAAAGTGCAGTTTTTCAATGTTTTTTTACCATAATGCTTCATGGTGGCATTCATTTGGCCATGACACTATGCAGATATCAAACAGATATCAACAATTGTGACTACTTTTCTTTTGTATAGAGATGACACATTTTATTAGTGTCCTTTTTGACCACATAGCCGTTAATGTTGTGTGAAATAATGGTATTGTTATACGTTAATTATTAAAACTTCACTCTTGAGCATAGATGTAATAAAAAGGTTTTGTTGTCCAAGGGGGAAAAGAAGAATATTTAACAAACAAACCTATACCAGAAATTGGAAACATTGTTTTGGTGATTCATGTGTTAAACTCTGTGTGAAGAACTTCCTATAATACGGAAGTGTAATTATTTGAATAATTTTTATGAACTATTTCATGTTTTGAATTTAGACCCAACTATAGGATGGTAGAAAAATAATTTTAACATCCCAACATTCCCTTAAAAATGTGTTGAAAAATGCATTTAATTTCAGCATCGCAAAAACACGCACTATTTAAATTGAATATGCCTTCTTAGGTCCAATCCATGACCTTATTCAACCAATTCTACGCAAAAGAATTGAATCTGTTTTATTCAATGTCTTGTGTTTTTTTTTTTTTTACTTTTGAGACGAAACAAGTAAAAAGGCGTTGAGTTCGGCCGGGCCGAACTTTGGATACCCACCACCTCGGTTATATATGTAAACCCCCTTTCATCAAAATCCGATGAGAATTGCATACCTTATGGCAGTTATATTGAAATATGTTCCGACTGGGACCAAATACTAATAATTAAAATAGCTATATCTAAAAAAAAACCGATCGGAACCATATACGACACGGATGTCGAGAAGCCATAAGTCACTGTGTCAAATTTCATTGAAATCGGATTATAAATGCGCCTTTTACGGGGACAAGATTTTAAATCGAGATATCGGTCTGCCTGGCAGCTATATCCAAATCTGGACCGATTTGGCCCAAATTGCTGCAAAATTTCGAAGAGCTCACACAACTCACTGCCCCAAATTTCGGCGAAATCGGACAACAAATGCGCCTTTTATGGGTCCAAAACCATAAATCGAGAGATCGGTCTATATGACAGCTATATCCAAATCTGAACCGATCAAGGCCAAATTAAAGAGAGATGTTGAAGGGCCTATGACAACTCACTGTCCCGAATTTCAGCAAAATCGGATAATAAATGTGGCTTTTATGGGCCTAAGACCCTATATCGGAGGATCGGTCTATATGACAGCTATATCCAAATCTGAACCGTTCAAGGCCAAATAAAGAGAGATGTCGAAGGGCCTATGAAAACTCACTGTCCCGAATATCAGCAAAATCGGATAATAAATGTAGCTTTTATGGGTCTAAGACCCTAAATCGGCGGATCGGTCTATATTACAGCTATATCCAAATCTGAACCGATCAGAGTTAAATCAAATAAGGATATCGGAGGGCCTAGCACAACTCACTGTCCCAAATTTGGCGAAATCGAACAATAAATGCGCCTTTTGTGGGCCCAAAACCTTAAATCGAGAGATCGGTCTATATGGCAGCTATATCCAAATTTGAACCGATCTGGGCCAAATTGACGAAGGATGTCGAAGAACCTAATACTACTTATTGTCCCAAATATCATCAAAATCGGATAATAAATGTGCCTTTTATGGGCCTAAGACCCTATATCGAAGGATCGGTCTATATGACAGCTATATCCAAATCTGAACCGATCAGAGCCAAATCAAAGAAGGATATCGGAGGGCCTAACATAATTCACTGTCCCAAGTTTCGGCGAAATCGGACAATAAATGCGCCTTTTGTGGGCCCAAAACTTTAAATCGAGAGATCGGTCTATATGGCCGATATATCCAAATCTGAACCGATCTGGGCCAAATTGACGAAGGATGTCGAAGGACCTAATACTACTTATTGTCCCAAATTTCATCAAAATCGGATAATAAATGTGGCTTTTATGGGCCTAAGACCCTAAATCGGAGGATCGGTCTATATGACAGCTATATCCAAATCTGGACCGATCTGGGTCCAGATCCCAAATTGACGAGGGATGTCGAAGGGCTTAACACAACTCACTGTACCAAATTTCAGCAAAATCGGATAATAAATGTGGCTTTTATGGGCCTAAGACCCTAAATCGGCTGATCGACCTATATGGGGGCTATATCAAGATATAGTCCGATATAGCCCATCTTCAAACTTAAGCTGTTTATGGACAAAAAAAGAATCTGTGCAAAGTTTCAGCTCAATATCTCTATTTTTAAAGACTGTAGCGTGATTTCAACAGACTGACGGACAGATGGACAGACGGACGGACATGGCTAGATTGTCTTAGATTTTTACGCTGATCAAGAATATATATACTTTATAGGGTCGGAAATGGATATTTCGATGTATTGCAAACGGAATGACAAAATTAATATACCCCCATCCTTCGGTGGTGGGTATAAAAAGTTAATTTGTTGAATTGCATGATTTCAAGACTCTGGGGAAGGGAGATGTGGCAAAAAAACAAATGTCCGCTGTCATTCTAATTTTAATTAAATTACTTCACTTGTTATTGCCAACAATTAGACAGTTTCAAGCCAAACACCAACACATCGAAAAAATGGGGGAAAACGAAAACAAAACGCAGCTGCCAAACATCCAAAATGGTTTTAAAAGGCACAATGAAATTGAATGGCTGCTGGAAGGGTTTTAATGCGAGACCCCAAAAATGTCATACAATTATTGTTGATTGTGTCATAAATATTCGAAGGATTTTTTCTTTTAAATCCCTAGTTTGGGTCCTGGGATCCCTTAGGATATTTATTGTGATTTTTTTTTATCTTTCTTCTCTAATAGATTTGTCAATGTCTTTTATGACATAATTATTTGGAGTGACAAATTAATATGTATTGGTTTAAAGGGATGTAGTGTCCGACATTCTACAATTGAATTTTGTAGCTTTCCTCTTCAGTTGCTTCTGTAATGAATAAGAAATGATTTGTACGTTTATATACCCGTATATATGAGGGCTGCTATATCAATTTCTGGCCTAATTATAAAAATGCAAATTTTTATCATCAAAAAGTAAAAAGGCGTTAAGTTTGGCCGGGTCGAACTTTGGATACCCACCACCTCGGCTATATATGTAAACCACCTTGCATCATAATCCGTTGACAAATTCATAATTTGTGCCCCCTAGCAGCTATATCGAAATATGAGTGGTCTACTAAGTACAAGTCATTGTTTAATTTTGTTGAATAAAAAATTGGTCTTTTTGATAGCTATATCTAAATATAGACCGATCTGAACCATATACGACACGGATGACGACAAGCCTAATATAAGTCACTGTATCAAATAACAGCGAAATTATAAATGCGCCTTTTCTGAGCGCAAGACCTTAAATCGAGAGATTGGTCTATATAGCAGCTATATCCAAATCTGAACCGAACTGAGCCAAATTGAAGTAGAATATCAAAATCGGATAATAAATGTGGCTTTTATGTGCCTTAGACCTTAAATCGGCGGATCGGTCTATGCAAATTCCACTAAGGAACAGGGGCCAACTTCTCACATATCAATGAGTGCAGTCCGATTCATGTTTAAGCTCAATGATAAGGGGCCTCCATTTTTTAGCCGCAGTGCGACACCTTTTTGGAGAGAAGTTTTACATGGCATAGTACCACACATATGTTGCCAGAATTAGGAGTGGAAAACCGACGCTGAACATTTTTCTAATGGTCTCGTCAGGATTCGAACCCAGGCACTACGGATCGGTCTATATGGGGACTATATCAAGATATAGTCCAATATAGTCCATCTTTGAGCTTAACCTGCTTATGGCCAAAAAAGAATCTGTGGAAAGTTTCAGCTCAGTATCTCTATTGTTGCAGACTGTAGCGTGATTTCAACAGACAGACGGACGGACATGGCTACATCGTCTTAGTTTTTCACGACGATCAAAAATATATGTACTTTATAGGATCGGAAATGGACATTTCTATGTGTTGCAAACGGAATAATAAAATGATGGTGGGTATAAAAACGGGTTTATTGTTTTTTCAATTATCTTCTTGCATGATTTTTTGCATGCGCTCAAAGCAATTGTCGGATCACTTTTTCCATTCCGATTGAGATATCTCCAAAACATTGTTCAACAAATTTTCCGCCCACGAGAATCATTGACCACACATTTTTATCTTAATGTGTGTCATTGAGTGCCAAGTCAGGGCTGTATGGCGGATGACCCATCGATTCGACATTTTGGTCGGTCAAAAGGGCGCTGGTTTATTCCAAGCTGTGAGTGCGCACCTTGTAATGCTGAACAATGATGCATCTCCTCTTGTTCGATTTTTATACCCACCACCGACGGATGGGGGTATATTCATTTTGTCATTCCGTTTGCAACACATCGAAATATCCATTTCCGACCCTATAAAGTATATATATTCTTGATCAGCGTAAAAATCTAAGACGATCTAGACATGTCCGTCGGTCCGTCTGTTGAAATCACGCTACAGTCTTTAAAAATAGAGATATTGAGCTGAAATTTTGCACAGACTCTTTTTTTGTCCATAAGCAGGTTAAGTTCGAAGATGGGCTATATCGGACTATATCTTGATATAGCCCCCATATAGACCGATCCTCCGATTTCGGGTCTTAGGCCCACAAAAGCCATATTTATTATCCGATTTTGATGAAATTCGAGACAGTGAATTGTGTTAGACCCATCGACATCCTTCGTCAATTTGATCCAGATCGGTTCAGATTTGGATATAGCTGTCATATAGACCGATCCTCCGATTTAGAGTCTTAAGCCCATAAAAGCCACATTTATTATCCGATTTTGCAGTTTGGGACAGTGAGTTGTCTTAGGCTCTTCGACATCCGTCTTCAATTCGGCCCAGATCGGTTCAGATTTGGATATAGCTGCCATATAGACCGATTTCCCTATTTAAGGTTTTGGGCCCATAAAATGCTCATTTATTGTTCGATGTCGCTGAAATTCGGGACAGTGAGTTAAATTAAGCCCCTAGAAATACTTTTGCAATATCGCACAGATCGGTCCAGATTTGGGTATAGCTGCCATATAGACCGATATCTAGGTTTTAGGTTTTGGGGCCATAAAAGACGCATTTATTGTCTGATGTCGCTGAAATTTGAGACACTGAGTTTGGTTAGGCTCTTCGACGTCCTTCTTCAATTTTGCCCAGATCGGTCTAGATTTGAATATAGCTGCCATATAGACCGATCTCTCGATTTAAGGTTTTGGGCCCATAAAAGAGGCATTTATTGTCCGATTTCGCTTAAATTTGGGACAGTGCTTTAAGTTAGGCTCTTCGACATTTTTATGCAACTTGGCCCAAATCGGTCCAGATTTGGATATAGCTGCCATGTAGACCGATATCTCGATTTAAAGTCTTTTCCCCATAAAATTCGCATTTATAATCCGATATCACTGAAATTTGACAAAGTCGTATGTTAGGCTTTTCGACATCCGTGTCGTATATGGTTCAGATCGGTTTATTTTTAGATATATCTACTGTAATTATTAGTATTTGGTCCAAATCGGAACATATTTTAATATAACTGATATGGGACAAAAGTTATGAATTTTTCACCGAATTTTGATGAAAGGCGGTTTACATATATGCCCGAGGTGGTGGGTATCCAAAGTTCGGCCCGGCCGAACTTAATGCCTTTTTACTTGTTGAATTTCTCCCAGATTTGAGGCAATTAAATTGTGATGTACCACTCGGAATAGACAGTCCTATGTCACTCAAGCGGAACAGTCGCCACAAGACCAGTTTTGCCGTAGACCATTTTTGCCGAAGTGCTTGTTCCACGAACAACTTACGCTGGATTTGGCTCGTCTTCGAAGACCCATTCGATTGTTCTTTTGATTCAGGCTAATACGCAGAGATCCACGATGCGCTACCTGTGACGATCTTGTGAACATATTTTGAAGCACTGCGATCAAATTTTTTACAGACCACCATAGGTTAGAAGGGATATCCATATCCAACCCTACATAGTATATATATTTCGTCGTAGAATTTTAAAGCGATACAACGATGTCCGTGCGTCTGTCTGACCACCTTCCTATCCACCCGTCTGTGGAAATCACAAAAGCTCGAAATTTTTCAAAGATGCTTCTAATTGTAGGTCATTGTAGGTAAGATATAGGTCGGTGCGGATTACAAATGAGGCATATCCGTTCAATTTTGAGTATGGCTTCCATAAGACTTTACTTTTTGAGCCCCTAGAAGGCGCAATTGTGATCCGAATTGGCTCATTTTCGCACATAGTTTGCTGTTACGACTTACAATAACCATTTCAAATACGATCTAAATCGGTGCATAACCAGATATAGCTCCCATATAAACCGACCTTCCCATTTGTCATCTTGAGCCTCTATAAGCACAAATAGTTGTCCAATTTTGCACATGTTTTGTTGTTTTTCCTGAATTCCAGCAACCTTGATGAGTAGAGTTGAAATAGGTCAAAAAGCTCTTAAAGCTCCAGTTTATACCGACCTTACGATTTGACTTTTCGAGCCCATGGATATCGCAATTATGGTCCTATTTGGTTGAAATTCAGCATGTAGTGGTTTTTAATGACTTCCAGCTTCCATGGTGGTGGGATGTTTAATATAAGAAATGACCCCATGCTCTGCAAACTTGCCCCCTTGACATAGTGATGATGATGATGATGATGAAAAAAAAGTATTTTTGTTAATGCGAAAAATGTGCCATTATTCCCATGGCTGATTACATTTCGATCTAAGTGTGAGTTTGAAAAGTACGATTAACCCAAGTCCCTTTATGCCATCATATCTAATTAACGGGCATTTATTTTCATTGTATGCATTTCGTGCTTAAATAGACACAATGTCCTTTCATAGTGTTGAAGCTGTGATGCCACGAAAGCCGGCAGCACCATCATTAACGCCCAGCAAAAGCAGTGGCATTTGAATGTTAAGCATTTTCTTCAAACATCGTTAATCATTTAAATTCCACCATTGTGTTGTCTGTGCTGATGGTTGGTGATGCTGATGTTGAAGCTTATTCGGATGTTGGCCCTTGGGTCTGTGATCCTTTGGCTTGCTGCTGCTACATTTTTGTTGTTGCCGCCAGCTACTCTAAACATTCCGGGCACTAAATCTCTGTGCCCAGCATGTTGCATTGGGGGGGCCAAGGCATAGTAAGGATGGTAGTGGTGAAATGCCCAGATTCTTTATGCGCCTTTCCACTTTGTCGCAATTTTTGCTTAATTTCTCCATTTAACATTTCTTGACGTACATTAATCACACGATGAAATGGAATATAATAAAAATTGTATTATTTTTGTTGTTGTTCTTGGAATTGTTTCTTTTGGACTGTGCGTTCATTTATTCATTTGTCCCTCGATGCCATCCACAGCCACATTGGTAGGCATGCAACATTAATAGCCTTTACCTCCTGTCGTTTTATATCCAAGTTTTCGCCCTTTTACCATCCTTTACTATTTCTTGATTTTTTTTTTTTTTTTTTTTGGAGGGGAGGGTATGGTTTTGCGAGTTTTGTATGAAAAGCGTTAAATTTCTGTCACTTGCGGGCAATTTAGTTTGAAAAGTTGCAAATTTATGTTGTGGTAATAGTTTGTGGGAGGCAGAGGACACATCAAGCAAGACTTTTGCGCAATTTTTGTGCAAGAGTCCAGGAACTGTGGTATTTGCTGGATAAATTATGACCAACAATTTGAGTCCTGCGGGAGAAAGTGGAATTGAAGTGCTTAAAAATGCAGTAGCCTTAAATGGTAGGTAATAAAAGAATGGAGTAATTTATTGCATAACGGTGAGCAGAGGAATTTTTCATTAATATTTTGTATGTTAACTTCAAGCACTAAGAGCATGAAACTATTGGGTTGCCCAATAAAAAAGTAATTGCGGATTTTTTAAAAGAAAGTAAATGCGTTTTTAATAAAACTTAGAATGAACTTTCATCAAATATACTTTTTTACACTTTTAATAGTTTAGGTTACGTTGTAGGGCATTGCAATACCACAGGAACACAGGTGTACAAGAACACCCTATCCCTTGGGAAAAATTACAAAAATCAACCATTAGGTTGAGAAATAAAAATACGACCCCTCTTTCGCTTGGCGGAAAGATTCTAAAAACAAGGATCTAAAACTAGGCCTTCGCCTAGAAATGCACTTCCGCCTGGAAAAGGCAACAAAAACTACTATTTCGCCTGGAAAAAGGGCAGTTTTAGTGTCCTTTTCCAGGTGACAGGGATAGTTTAAGTACACTTCTCACCTGGAGATCGGTACTAAAATAGCCCTTTCGCCCGGGAAATGGTCCATAAACTACCTTATCGTTCGGGAAGGGCTTCTCGAACTACCCTTTCGCCAGGCAAAAGGTAACAAAACTAACCTTGCTCTTGGGAAAGGGGTAGCTTAAGTGCCTTTTTCCCAGACGAAGTGGTAGTTTAAGTACCCTCTCCCCAGCGAAAGAGTTGTTATAGTACCGTGTTCCAGGCGAAAAGTGTATTAAAACTGCCCTTTCGCCTGGAACACGGTACTATAACAACCCTTTCGCCGGGAAAAGGGTACTCAAATTACCCTTTTGCCTGTGAAAGGGAACTAAATCTTCCCCTTTGCCTGAGAAAAGGTACTAAAACCAACTTTTCTTATGGAAAAGGGAACTTAAACTACCGTTTCGCCGAGAAAAGCGTACAAATACTATCATTTCATCTAGAAAAGGGTACAAAAATCATCCTTTCGAATGGAAAAGGGCTTTTGCAGGTAAAAAGGCAGCTTTAGTACAAACGTAAACCTAAGCTACCTTTAAATCCTTTACCCTCTGGGAAAGGGAAGTAAATCTACCCCACCAACCTTTTCTCTGGGAAAGGGAAGTAAAGCCACCCACAACCCTTTCCTCAGTGAAATTGAAACGATACCAACCTTTCTTCTGGGAAACGGAAATGAAACCAGCCTTTCCTCTGGGGAAGGAAAATAAAACTTCCTCAAGTAAGTAAAACTATCCTTACCCCGGGTAAGTAAAATAACACTTTCCCCTGCGAAATTAAAGTACACTCTTCCTTGGGAAGTGTAATACTACTCTTTCCCTTGGAAAGTAAAAGTAGTATTTCCCCTGGGAAGTAAAACTACCCTATCCCAGGGAAAGGGAAGTAAAAGTACACTTTTCCCAGGGAAGGGTAAGTAAAAGCAGAATTCCCCCTGGGAAAGGGAAGTAAAAATACCCTTTCCGAGGGGAAAGGGAAAAAACGACCATTTCAAGTGGGAGATGGACAAAAACAACCTTTACCCTTGGGAAATGGAAGAAAAACTACCCTCTCCCCAGGAAAGGGAAATAAAACTATCCTAATCCCAAAGAAAGGGAAGTAAAAGTACTCTTTCCACAGGGAAAGAGAAGAAAAACTTAATTTTCCCCAGGGAAAATGAACTAAAACTACGGTATCTTCCCAGTAGAAAGGATGCTTAAAGTACCCTCTATTAGTGGAAAGGGTAATAAAACTAACCTTTTCTAGTCGAAAAGGTACTAAAACGACCCTTTTCTTGTGGAAAAGATACTAAACTTCCCTTTATTAGTAGAATGGGTACTAAAACTAACATTTCTTAGTGGAAAAGGTACCAAAACTACCCTTTCCCAGTAGAAAGGGTACCAAAACTACCCTTTCCCAGTAGAAAGGGTACTACCCTTTCTTAGAGGGAAGGATTATAAAACTACACTCTCCTAGTGGAATGGGTACTAAAACTACCTTTTTTTAGTGGAAAAGGTATAGTACCTTTTCCCTTACCCTTCCCTTACCTAGTAGAATGGGTACTAAAACTCCCTTTTCTAGTAGAAGAGGTACCAAAACTACCCTTTTCCAGTAGAAAGGGTACTAAAAGTACCATATACTGGTGGAAAGGGTAATAAAACTACCCCTTTCTAGTGGGAAAGGTACTAAAGCTTTCTTTTTCTTGTGGAAAAGGTACTACACTTCCCATCACTAGTAGAATGGGTACTAAAATTACCCCTTTTCTAGTGGAAATGGTACTAAACTTCCCTTTGCTTGTAGAATGGGTACAAAAAGCACCCTTTCCTAGTGGAATGCGCATTAAAACTACCCTTTCCTAGGAATGGGAACTAAAATTACTGTTTCCTAGTGGAAAGGGTACCAAAGCTACCATTTCCTAGTGGATGGGTTCTTAAACTATCCTTTCCTTTCCTTGTGGAAAGGTTACTAAAACTACCCTTTTCCTGTAGAAAGGATACTAAAACTACCCTTTGCCAGTGGAAAGGTTGCTAAAGCTACTCTTTCTTGGTGGAAATTTGTGCGGAATTTCGGAAAAATGGCTTGTGCCAATCAAATTGTAAATCTTACCCATTCATCCACCATTAAATGGGGGTGTAACATATCAAAATATTGATCTGAGACTCAGTAGAGTATCTACCAGTATATACCTGATCTTTTGAAAGAGAAAAGCAAGGCCGTTTACAATCGGTTGGGATTGTAAACGGGCTATATCAGTCAATATTTTGATATACCTAACATTAAAACTGAAATCGGGTCTTGACTGCCTGAGCCTCCGTTTTGCATGAGGTGTTTGGTTTTGACTTCTAGCAACTGTTCCTAGTATGGTCGAAAACGATTCATATCTCCTATAGCTGACATATAAAACTATCTTCAGATTTGACGCCTTGAGTCTATAGAAGGCGCAATTACCACCGATTTGGCTGAAATCTTGGAAGTGTTTTTTTTACGACTTCGAGTACTCATGACAAGTACAGTCCATATCGGTCCACAACAGGATGTGTCTCCTATATGTTTGAAAAATTCATTGAAGTACGATCCTTTTTGGAAGGTACGGAAGTATGGTTCAACTCGGTTCATAACCTGATATAGCTGTCATATAAGCCGATCTTGGCTCTTGACTTCTTGAGCCTCTAGAGGGCGCAATTCTTATCCGATTGGAATGAAATTTTGGACGACGTGTTTCGCTATGACTTCCGAAAACTGTATAAACCGTAAAAACCGCTCTTGGGTCTTGACTTCTTGAGCCTCTAGAGGGCGATCTGGTGACTTGACTTCTTGAGCTTCTAAAGGGCGTAATTCCAATCCGATTTGGCTGAAATTTTGTATGACGATTTTTATTATGACTGTCAACAACTGTGCCAAATCGGTTGGTAACCTGATATAGTTGACATAAAAACCGTTCTGGGATCTTGACTTCTTGAGCCTCTATAGGTCGCAATTATTATCCGATTTGCCTGCTAACTTCGGCCCGGCCGAACTTAGCACGCTTTTACTTGTTTGCTACTAACTTATTCTTCTCATTCTATTGTATATTTGCGTTCCTCCTTTCTACCGCAAATTATTATCACTCCTCTGCTCTCAGTCAATGTGAAGAAAAAATTGAATTGAAAAAATTGATATTCTCTCATTGTGTCTTATAGTTTAGAGCGAATACATACGTATATACAAATAATTGGTCGTTCAACTCTGTTGGGCGATAAATAATTGATTTTATACCACAATGTTTTTTTTAAAGCATTTCGATTCAGTACATTATTTTTTATTCCCCTCTTATTTCAACTGCTAAGAAAAAACTATTTCATTAACATTTTAATTAAACACCAAAACTATTAATACACAATTACCTCTATATGTTGTGGTTAACATCACTGTCTGTATTACTCTATGGCAGAGTTAATGGTTCCATCCGATTACATCCGCTGTTGTTTTTTTGTGTTACAATTTCTTTTTTCACTTAATTGTTTGTTGTGTGTATTAATGGCCTCATTCATTTCGAGGGGCTTTTCTATATAGTCCTCCCACAGCTTGTCCCCTACCCACCAGAAACAACAAACATGCCTCCTAAGCTGTCACCGGCAGTTGGTCAGAAGTTTCTATACGATTTTAGTTTTTCTCTCACCGGGGGTTTGTTACAAAAGTTTTGTATATATAAGAAGGATTAGTTTTCGCCTTTGAGCAGAATTATTTTAATAAATGTTTTTAGCAAATATCACAAAGCAATAGGAGTATGGGGTGTCAAGTAGTAGAGGACCATAGGTCTTTGATGATGATGAAGAGCATACAAACATTTTATAAACGTAAATGTTTCATACACGTCTATTAATTTTAGGCTAATCAAAAATAACAGCTGCCTGAGGAGAAGGTTGTATTTCGCTTAATTGAAAAGCCTAAAATGCATACAGGGTGGCTGATGAAAGCCGCTACCAAAAAAAAATGTAATAACTTTTTTTCTATTTAATAATAATAATTTAATAATTAATTTAATTAATTAATTAATTAATTTAATTAATAATAATTTAATAATTAATTTAATAATTTAATTTAACATGAATAAAAGAAAAATGTATTCCATACACCGAAAAAAAAATGTAGCAATATTCATCATTGTAGCAATATTCATCAGCCACCCTGTACATCTCCCGAAGACATATTCATCTTTCAGAACACTTCATGGCTAAGTCATTTCACATACGCTTTGGATGATTATTGTCGTTATCGCTACTGGTTGTTGTTATTGTAGTTACAAATTTGCATTTGGAGGTAGCGATTCCCGTCCCGTTTGTGTAGATGAGCGAGGTTGTTTCGGTCGGTACCTATGGCAGCGGGAACGTTATTAAGTAGAAAGGCACTGAGAAAGGAAGAGCCGGTGACATCCGGCCGCTCACCAAGACTCTAAACTCGATGCCGTTGATTTTTCGCTACTGTGTTCACCCTATTTTTCTACGGAGTCTTCCCCTTAGGAGGGCTTTTATCGCTGAACTTAAACTCGAATCGGACAGCACTCACAGAAAGAGTTTATAGTAAGGTTAGTCAACATCTTATGATAAGCTTAGACCTTCTTATGAAAGACTGAGTTGGTTAACTGGGACCTTTTCTGGTCCCAGCTAAGCTGGGACCAACTCCGGAGCTGCCGCTCTCCGGAGTTCAAGTACCTTGGCTATAAACTAAGCTGAAGAAGGGACGTCGAAGATAGGTTCAGAAGCGGACTGAATGCGCTCTACTCCTGTCACAACTCTATGGAGAGGAGTTGTTGGCCTAAACAGTGGACTGTGCACTTGCTGTTTACTGCGGTTGCTCCACCAATTTTGCCTCTATCAAAGTCTGGTGTGTCATAAGGCTCTGAATAACTGTACAATACGAACACTAATCGAGAAGGTACAGAGTACCTCTGGGTCAAGGAGGAGTGCCCCAAGAGAGGCACAGAATACCATTCTCGATCTTAGACTTTTTCAGCTGTATAATTGGTGTGTGGCATGGAAGATCGCCATGAGACTGAGGGATTCAGATTTACGGAGTTCCTCATACTGGACATTCATTTGTTCTGCAAAGGGTTGAAGAGGTGTCTTATCTTGTTGTTGGGTTGGACGACGATTTCCTTGGGGCACCCCGCCCTTCGCAGAACCCTCTGTATATATGGGTGGGTCTAACTTGAAAGGGGGAACTGAAGCAGAAGTATTCGTTGAATCCCTAGGAATAGGGGAATCTTCAAGGCTTTTGGACGGGTGTAGCGTATTTCAGGCTGATATTTTCGTGGTCCTGAAGGTACTGGATACCGGTCCATCTCTGATTGCCTCAAATGTTTCCACTGGATCTGTGAGCTCTCCACTGTGAGAGTTTCTTGGTAAGGTGAACGACTTCTACGATGACCGTGAGAGTGAGGCGTGTGCTAGTGCTAGGGTTAGGGTTGCAGGGTGGTAAAAGTCTTGGTTTCAGCGTATTCCAGACTAAGGTCTTCGTGGTCCTGAAGGCACTGGAGACGAATTAGATACAGGAGTGGCTGCCTGATCAGACAGTTACGATGTATTTGTAAAGTCAGGCGGCGAAGAAGGTTCTGGCGTCGGTGCATGTGAGGTCGCAACTGGTTAGAAGATGCAAACAACCAACTCGAAACATGGAAAAAGCTCTCCAGTTCGAGAGGGTCCAAGGCCATCATTGTTTGTGGAGCTGTCCAGCCTGATTGCAGCAGCTATTCCTGTGGAATAAGTGAGCCCTCCACAGTGAGAGTTTCTTGGTAGGGTGGACGACTTCTACGATGACCGTGAGAGTGAGGAGTGTGCTAGTGCTAGGGTTAAGGTTGCAGGGTGGTAAAAGTCCTGGGTTCAGCGTATTTCAGGCTGTGGTCTACCTGGTTGTAGGGTTGTAAAAGTCTTGGGTTCAGCGTATTCCAGAGTAAGGTCTTCGTGGTCCTGAAGGCACTGGAGACGACTTAGATACGGGAGTGGCTGCCTGATCAGACAGTTACAATGTATATGTAGAGTCAGGCGGCGCAGAAGGCTCTGGCGTCGGTCCATGTGAGGTCGCAACTGGTTAAAAGATGCAAACAACTAACTCGAACCATGGAAAGAGCTCTCCTGTTCGACTGGGTCCCGGGCCATCATGGTGTGGCGGGAATCGAAACGTTCGTGGAGCTGACCAGGAATGGATCGCTGATTGCAGCAGCTATTCCTATGGAATAAGTAAGCCCTCCACAGTGAGAGTTTCTTGGTAGGATGGACGACTTTCACGATGACCGTGAGAGTGAGGCGTGTGCTAGTGCTAGGGTTAGGGTTGCAGGGTGGTAAGCGTATTTCATGCTGTGGTCTACGTGTTTGTAGGGTGGTAAAAGTTTTGGGTTCAGCGTATTCCAGACTAAGGTCTTCGTGGTCCTGAAGACACTGGAGACGACTTAGATACGGGAGTGGCTGTCTGATCAGACAGTTACGAGGTATATGGAAAGTCAGGAAGCTCTCAAGTCAGGCAGGGTGTGGCGGGAAACGAAGTGTTCGTGGAGCTGGCTGCTCGCTGAATGCAGCAGTGAGCCCTCCACTGTGAGAATTTCTTGGTAGGGTGGACGACTTTCACCATGATCGCGAGAGTTAACTGTGTGCTAGTGCCCTCTGGTAAAAGTCCTCTGCCCGAATATTTTGCGAAACAAAACGGCGATTATTCTGAGCCTGAGGAAACTTGAATTTGGTAGCACTGTACGCAGAGAGAGACTGTCTTTTGCAGGATGCGCGATGACGAAGATTGAGGAGATGTAGACGGTCAAGTACCATTTGAGTCACTGCCCCGGCAATTGCACAGAGAGGAAACAAGGTAATGTAAAAACCTCTTTCCCTGCCTGGATTCCCTCCAGGAACTTAGTCCCCTTGTCATTCTGGAGTTCCTTAGAAGACGGAATTGGTTTCCTGAAACATACTCTCGTCGGTGGAAATATTTTGTCTTCCGTGTCTATTCTTTTTTCTGTCTTGTACACTGATGTGTTTATCTGTTTTTATACCCTCCACCATAAGATGGGGGGTATACTAATTTCGTCATTCTGTTTGTAACTACTCGAAATATTCGTCTGAGACCCCATAAAGTATATATATTCTTGATCGTCGTAACATTTTATGTCGATCTAGCCATGTCCGTCCGTCTGTCCGTCCGTCCGTCTGTCTGTCGAAAGCACGCTAATTTCCGAAGGAGTAAAGCTAGCCGCTTGAAATTTTGCACAAATACTTCTTATTGGTGTAGGTCGGTTGGTAATGTAAATGGGACATATCGGTCCATGTTTTGATATAGCTGCCATATAAACCGATCTTGGGTCTTGACTTCTTGAGCCTCTAGAAGGCGCAATTCTTATCCGATTAGAATGAAATTTTGCACGACGTGTTTTGTTATGATGTCCAATAACTGTGCCAAGTATGGTTTAAATCGGACCATAACCTGATATAGCTGCCATATAAACCGATCTTGGGTCTTGACTTCTTGAGCCTCTAGAGTGCGCAATTCTTATCCGATTGAAATGAAATTTTGCACGACGTGTTTTGTTATTATATCCAACAACTGTACTAAGTACGGTTTAAATCGGTCCATAACCTGATATAGCTGCCATATAAACCGATCTTGGGTCTTGACTTCTTGAGCCTCTAGAGGACGCAATTCTTATCCGATTGGAATGGAATTTCGCACGACGTGTTTTGTTATGATATCCAACAACTGTGCCAAGTATGGTTCAAATCGGTCCAAAACCTGATATAGCTGTCATATTAACCGATCTTGGGTCTTGACTTCTTGAGCCTCTAGAGAGCACAATTCTTATCCGATTTGAATGAATTTTCGCACGAAGTATTTTGTTATGATATCCAATAACTGTGCCAAGTATGGTTGAAATCGGTCCATAACCTGATATAGCTGTCATATAAACAGATCTGGGGATTTGACTTCTTGAGCTTCTAGAGGGCGCAAAATTTTGAAATTTTGCATAACGTATTTTATTTTTACTTTCAACAAGTGTGTCAAATAAGGTTCAAATCGGTTCATAACCTGATATAGCTGCCATATAAACCGATCTGGGATCTTGACTTCTTGACCCCTAGAGGTCGCAATTATTATCCGATATGCCTGAAATTTTGTACGACGGATCCTCTCATGACCATCAACAAACGTGTTTATTATGGTCTGAATCGGTCTATAGCCTGATACAGATCCCATACGGATCCTCTCATGACCATCAACAAACGTGTTTATTATGGTCTGAATCGGTCTATAGCCTGATACAGATCCCATATAAATCGTTCTCTCTATTTTACTTCGTGAGCCCCAATGGGCGCAATTCTTATACGAATTGGCTGAAATTTTACACAGGTCTCCAACATATAATTTAATTGTGGTCCGAACCGGACCATATCTTGATATCGTTTTAATAGCAGAGCAACTCTTTTCTTATATCCTTTTTTGCCTAAGAAGAGATGCCGGGAAAAGAACTCGACAAATGCGATCCATGGTGGAGGGTATATAAGATTCGGCCCGGCCGAACTTAGCACGCTTTTACTTGTTCTTTGTATTCTCTTTCTCTTTTAAGTTTAACTTATGCGGACCCAATGGACCTCAGGTCTCTGAGCGAAGCGGATAGTGACCACAGTTGCAAATAGTGTGTAATGAAGCCCTAACCTAGGCCGCAAAGATCTTCTAGCAAACGATTGTTTGAGAAGCAGAAATTTCTCCACCCGTTTGATGATTCTTTCTCTCTCTCTCTTTTATTCATTTTAATTGTCGGTCAATTGGGTCTGACATCGAATCCAATCTACTCGTTCCAATGGCATTCTAGAAGGTGTTAAAGGTAAGATTGGCTAGATATGCTTCCACTAACCCTTCTAGTGCCTTTCCGTTGGAAAATTCCCTTGTCAATGTATATCCCTTGTCAATGTATATCAATGTATATCAATGTATATACATTCTCTGACGTCTATATATTGCAATTTTAGCCCATGAGCATCCCACTAAGGAACAGCTCAGCCCAAACGGCGTGCCGCAGTGCGACACCTCTTTGGAGAGAAGTTTTACGTGGCATAGCACCTCACACTTGCTGCCAGCACTGGGAGGGGAGAACCACTTTTTTCAAAAATTGTGATTGATATTTATATTTTCGAGATTAAAGCAGTTTCAATTAAAAAACAAGTATAAAGGCGTTAAGTTCGGCCGAGCCGAACTTTGGATACCCACCACCTCGGGTACATATGTAAATCACCTTTCATTAAAACCCGGTGAAAATTGCATACCTTATGTCCCATAGCAATTATAACGAAATATATTCCGGTTTGGACCATATACGATACGAATGTCGAAAAGCCTAATATAAGTCACTGTGTCACATTTCAGTGAAATCGGATTTTAAATGCGCCTTTAAAGCGGCCAAGACTTTAAATCGAGATATTGGTCGATATGGCAGCTACATCCAAATCTGAACCGATTTGGGTCAAGTTGCAGACAAATGTCGAAGAGCCGAACTAAACTCACTGTCTCAAGTTTCAACGACATCGGACAATAAATGCGCCTTTTATGGCCCCAAAACCTTAAATCGAGAGATCGGTCTATATGGCAGCTATATCCAAATCTGAACCGATCTGTGTAATATTGCAGAAGTATTTCAAGGAGCTTCACTTGATTCACTGTCCCAAATTTCGTCGACATCGGACAATAAATGCGCCTTTTATGGGCGCAGTAGCTATATCCAAATCGGAACCGATCTGGGCCATATAAACAAAAGATGACGAAGGGCCTAAGACAACTCACTGTTCCAAATTTCAGCAAAATCGGATAATAAATGTGACTTTTATGGGCCTAAGACCCTAAATAGGAGGATCGGTCTATATGGCAGCTATATTCAAATCTGAACCGATCCGAGCCAAATTGACAAAGGTTGTCGAAGGGCTAACGTTATTCACTGTCCCAAATTTCAGCAAAATCGAATAATAAATGTGGCTTTTATGGACCCAAGACCCTAAATCGGAGGATCGGTCTATATGGCAGCTATATCCAAAACTGGACCGATCTGGGTCAGATTGACGAAGGATATCAAGGAGCCTAGCATAACTCACTGTCCCAAATTTCAGCAAAATCGGATAATAAATGTGACTTTTATGGGCCTAAGACCCTAAATAGGAGGATCGGTCTATATGGGGGCTATATCAAGATATAGTCCGATATAGCCCATCTTCAAACTTAGCCTGCTTATGGACAAAAAAGAATCTGTGCAAAGTTTCAGCTCAATAACTATATTTTTAAAGACTGTAGCTTAATTAAACAGACAGACGGACAGACGGACGGACATGTCTGGATCGTCTTAGATTTTTACGCTGATCAAGAATATATATACTTTATAGGGTCGGAAATGGATATTTCGATGTGTTGCAAACGGAATGACAAAATGAATATACCCCCATCCTTCGGTAGTGGGTATAATTAATTGGGTTAATTAATTTCGTGATTAAAACCGATTTTTATATTTTTCTATGTAATGAGACTTATTAATTTCAAGGTAGGCTACTACTGAATCTTCTTAACGAAGGAAGAAAAAAAACATTTAGACTACTCTTTGCAAGAATACAGTCTTTGTGTGTCCCATTCCACGTACCCTTGAGTAGTATAAATCCAGTAATTCTAAGTCCACGGAACATTCCTCCATACACCCATGGTTCTTGGATAAAAACAACGTCAAATCCTCCTGCCATCCTCACAAGAATCTTTCTATCTAGGCATGATAAGCTTGCTTACGCATCCAGGGTCTGTTGATAGAGCGGGGGAACTCATCCTCAGGACACTGGACACTTGCTGCGTGGACGATTTCTACTAGTGAAGCATCTAAGAAGGCGCACACCTATCCAACCGGATTGCCCACCCACACAGGCCTTTTCAAATTCCGCCTTGAAGCCTTCCCCTCCTCTTTTGATTGTGGCAGGGTAGTTATCTGTCTCTTGCAAACCTACCATACTTTAGAGATGTGGTTGAATGCTGCTCATATAAGCATTCAACAATAAATGCAGAGCCGTCTCCCGATTCGCCAACCCCACCGCTTCTATTCGCCTGAAGCCTCAAGTTGTTGAATTCCTAGAATGAATCTCTTTCAGAATTGTAGAGTTCCACCAAGCAGCAGGAGTTTAATACGAATATTGCAAGTCTTCGATTGTAATCCGCCTTATCCAATCTACCAAACTCTCAGTCGGTGGTATAAAGATTGGGATTCCTGAACCTTAGGATTCAGGCTCAGAAGGATTCCATGGTAAGTAAGTGTGTGCCATTGGCCCAGAAGGAATATCTTCTTCTTCACGGTTCTTAATATCAAAGTTATTTTGCCATCGTCTACAAAACCTTCCCCATATAAAGGAAATGAAGCCTCTTTGTAACCTACTTTTTCCCCTTCCTCAAAAATTGTCTGTTTGGCGTGTTACATTATTGCTTTATCTTTGTCATTATTTACGCTTAAATTCTTTTTCCAATTATTTTAATTACTTGCAATTCTATATCCACTCATCTATAAGTGGATACGTAAGTGATCCAAATACTTGACATTTTATTTTAAATATTTTTCTTTAATTTTTCTTACGAATCGAAAGACCTATTTACATTTGACTTTGTATTCGTTTCGTTTTTTGTGCTTTAATAAATAAATTTGTTTTCGCTACGTTTGACATCATCAAATATCATTCTGGCGCTATCTGGAAGATAATAAAATGTTACAAAGGAGATGAAGTAACAAAAACGACAAGACAAATATCTGCATATCTTCCGCTTGAGCAATTGAAAAATTATAATATTACTTTTTCCTCTTTGGAGCATTCGTAATAGTAAAAGTGCTGGGTAAAAAGCAACACAAAAGCCTTTTGGCCTTTTTTATGACACTCGAGAAAAAATATTCGATTTGAAATGTATTTTGGGGTTATTCTTGAAATGTCATAAAATTTCGGTTAATGATGAAAGGTCACTTTATTCGTATGGCATTGCCCATGCTGTAAATAGAAATTTTGAAGATATCATTGAAGATATCAAAACTTTAATAAGGCGAGGTTCGGTAATTCAGAACTAGGTTTAGGACCTTATGTCTGATTTTTCTATGTAGCGCTCATGGAACGATTGTTGGAAATGGTGCATACAAGTTGACTCAAAACGTATGTAATTGCCCATTGTCTTTTTATACCCTCCACCATAAGATGGGGGGTATACTAATTTCGTCATTCTGATTGTAACTACTCGAAATATTCGTCTGAGACCCCATAAAGTATATATATTCTTGATCGTCGTGAAATTTTATGTCGATCTAGCCATGTCCGTCCGTCTGTCCGTCTGTCCGTCCGTCCGTCCGTCCGTCTGTCTGTCGAAAGCACGCTAACTTCCGAAGGAGTAAAGCTAGCTGCTTGAAATTTTGCACAAATAATTCTTATTAGTGTAGGTCGGTTGGTATTGTAAATGGGCCATATCGGTCCATGTTTTGATATAGCTGTCATATCAACCTATCTTGGGTCTTGACTTCTTGAGCCTCTAGAGTGCGCAATTCTTATCCGATTGGAATGAAATTTTGCACGACGTGTTTTGTTATGATATCCAACAACTGTGCCAAGTATGGTTCGAATCGGTTTATAACCTGATATAGCTGCCATATAAACCGATCTTGGGTCTTGACTTCTTGAGCCTCTAGAGTGCGCAATTCTTATCCGATTGGAATGAAATTTTGCACGACGTGTTTTGTTATTATATCCAACAACTGTGCCAAGTATGGTTCAAATCGGTTTATAACCTGATATTGCTGCCATATAAACCGAACTGGGATCTTGACTTCTTGACCCCTAGAGGTCGCAATTATTATCCGATATGCCTGAAATTTTGTACGTCGGATTCTCTCATGACCATCAACAAACGTGTTTATTATGGTCTGAATCGGTCTATAGCCCGATACAGATCCCATATAAATCGTTCTCTCTATTTTACTTCGTGAGCCCCAATGGGCGCAATTCTTATACGAATTGGCTGAAATTTTACACAGGTCTCCAACATATAATTTAATTGTGGTCCGAACCGGACCATAACTTGATATCGTTTTAATAGCAGAGCAACTCTTTTCTTATATCCTTTTTTGCCTAAGAAGAGATGCCGGGAAAAGAACTCGACAAATGCGATCCATGGTGGAGGGTGTATACGATTCGGCCCGGCCGAACTTAGCACGCTTTTACTTGTTAAAACTCAAGTCTCTCTGTCGGTATGAAAATCAAATCTGTCTGTCTATATAAAAGTCAAGAAAGCCAATATCGATACAACGTTTTACTATATAGAAATGTCAACTTTCTGTTACGGAAGTTCCCAAGTCTTGAGATTTTATAACTCGTAAAGGGGACTTGTTTTACAGGCACGACATCCAACAAGTTAGAAAATTTCATAAGGCCAAATGTAAAGGAACCGTGATTAGGATAAGAGAGGATTGTATATGGAGTGATATATCTCAAGTAATATTTAGATTTGTTGGTGGTCATGTCCGAGAACAGAAATCAAAGAGTTTTCAAGAGAGACTGTGCAAACCCAAATTTACCTATGAACATTCCATTAAGGAACAGGGACAAACTTTTCACATATCAATGAATGCTGTCCGATTCAAGTTTACGCTAATGATAAGGAGCCTCTTTTTTATAGCCGAGTCCGAAGGGCGTGCTGCAGTGCGACACCTATTTGGGGAGAAGTTTTTATATGGCTGCCATATCACTTTGTCATATGGCATAGATCCTCACAAATGTTGCTAGCATTAGGAGGGGATAACCACAGCTGGCAATTTTCATAACCTCCACCATAGGATGGGGGTATACTAATTTCGTCATTGTGTTTGTGACACTTCGAAATATTCGTTCAAGGCCCCATAAAGTACATACATACTTTATCGTTATGACACTTGAAGTCGATTTAGCCATGTCCGTCCGTCGGTCCGTCGAAAGCACGCTAACTTTCTAAGGAATAAAGCTATGCGCTTGAAATTTCGCAAAAATACTTCTTATTAGCGTAGGTCGGTTGGGATTGTAAATGGGCCATATCGGTCCATGTTTTGATATAGTTGTCATATCAACCAATCTTGGATCTTGACTTCTTGAGCCACTAGAGGGCGCAATTCTTATTCGATTTGTCGAAGGAGTGAAGCTAGCCGCTTGAAATTTTGCACAAATACTTCTTATTACCGTAGGTCGGTTGGGATTGTAAATGGGTCATATCGGTCCATGTTTTGAAATAGTTGCCATATTAACCGATCTTGGATCTTGACTTCTTGAGCCACTAAAGGGCGCAATTCTTATCCGATTTGTCTGAAATTTTGCATGTTTTGTTATGATTTCCAACAACTATGCCAAGTATGGTTGTCCAAAAGCTCATATATCTGTCACATAAACCGATTTGGTGTCTTGATTTCTTGAATCTCTAGAGGGCGCAATTCCAATCCGATTTGGCTGAAATTTTGAACAACGGCTTTTTCCATGACCTTCAACATACATGTCAATTATGGTCCGAATCGATCAATAGCGTGATACAACTCCCCTATAAACCGATCTCCCTATTTTACTTCTTTAGCCCCTAAAGACGTCGAGTGTGAACATCTTTACCGAAAGTAAAATTGCCATAAGGGTAGTAACAACCAGGACGGTAAGGTCACGAACAGTCTTGCAGTGTAAGAAGGAGATTAACGGCTTCTCTGAGGATGAGGAGTAAGGGGAAATGAAAAGGGCAAACGATTTGGTGGTGAAGGCCAGAGGACTGCCGTTAATAAATTTGGTTAACCCGAAGCCTTTAGAGTCGACGCAGACCGAGTTAAGGGAGTGGGTGACGAATGCGCATGCAACATTGTGGAACAGCGAAACGGTCGGTAGGACGGCGGAAATCCTATGGGGGGACCCAGATCGTGAGAAGACGAGGCTATTACTGAAAGGAAGCAAGAAGGAGGTCAGTATAGCTATTGGTATCATAACGGGACACAATAACTTCGAGCTCACTTTTGTAAAATCGGTGCGGCAAGTGATAGCATATGTAGGGCATGTGGGGAAGATGATGAGACGTTGGAGCATTTCCTTTGTCATTGCCCGGCTTTCGCGTCCAACAGATACCGATACTTAGGTGGAGACACAACCGATATACCGATACCGATACTTAGGTCGAGCCGAACTTTGGATACCCACCACCTCGGGTATATATGTAAACCACCTTTCGCCAAAAGCCGGTAAAAAATGCATACTTTATGGCCCATAGTAGCTTTATCGAATTATGTTCCGATTTGGGTCAAATACTAATAAGTACAAGTCATTGTTCAATTGTGTGTAACAAAATATTGTTATTTTTGGCAGCCATATCCAAATACAAACCGATCTGATACAGCTGCGGTCTATATTGCAGCTGTATCCAAAACTGGACCGATCTGAGCCAAATTGCAGAAAATAAATTTCGGCGAAACCGGACAGCAAATGCGCCTTTTATGGGCCCAAAATCTTAAATCGAGAGATCGGTCTATATGACAGCTATATCGAAATCTGAACCGATCTAGGCCAAACTGCAGAAAGTTGTAAAAGATGATAACCCAACTCACTGCCAAAAGTTTCGGCGAAATCGGACAATAACTGGACTTTTATGGGCCCAAAACATTATATCGAGGGATCGGACTATATGGCAGCTATATCCAAATCTTTACTGATCTGAGCCAAATTGAAGAAGAATGTTGAAGGGTCTAACACAACCCACTGTAGCAAATTTCGGCGAAATCGGACAATAAATGTGGCTTTAATGGGCTGAAATCCTTATATATAAATCCGCTGATTTAAGGTCTAATCGGCGGATCGGTCTATATGACATCTAAATCCAAATCTGGACCGATATGGGCCAAATTGAAGAAATATGTCGAGTGGTCTAACACAACTCACTGTCCCAAATGTCGGCGACATCGCCTTTTATGCACTGAAATCCATAAATCGAGAGATCGGTCTATATGAAAGCTATATCCAAATCTGAACCGATCTGAGCCAAATTGAAGAAGGATGTTGAAGGGCCTTACACAACTCACTGTCCCAAATTTCGGCGACATCGGACAATAAATGAGCCTTTTATTGGCTGAAATCCTTAAATCGAGAGATCGTCTGTATGGCAGCTATATCCAAATCTGGACCGATTTGGGCCAAATTGAAGAAGGATGTCGAAGGGCCTAACACAACTCACTGTCCTAAATTTTGGCGACATCGGACTAAAAATGCGCCTTTTATGGGCGTAAGACCTGACTAACACAACTGACTATCCCGAAGACTAACACAACTCACTATCCCGACGACTAACACAACTCACTATCCCGACGACTAACACAACTCACTATAGCCTTTTAGGGGCCTAAGACCCTAAATCATAGGATCGGTCTATATGACAGCTATATCCAATCTGACCGATCTGGGCCAATTTGAAGAAGGATGTCGAAGGGCCTAACACAACTCAATGTCCCAAATTTCAGCAAAATCGGATAGTAAGTGTGCCTTTTATGGGCCTAAGATCCTAAATCGGTGGATCGGTCTATATGGGGGCTATATCAAATATAGTCCGATATAGCCCATCTTCGAACTTAACCTGCTTATGGACAAAAAAAATCTGTGCAAAGTTTCAGCTCAATATCTCTATTTTGAAAGACTGTAGCGTGATTTCAACAGACAGATCGACAGACGGACGGACATGGCTAGATCGTCTTAGATTTTTACGCTGATCAAGAATACATATACTTTATAGGGTCGGAAACGGATATTTCGATGTGTTGCAAACGGAATAATAAAATGAGTATGTCCCCATCCTTCGGTGGTGGGTATAAAAAGAGATACCGGGTAAAGAACTCGACAAATACGATTCATGGTAGAGGCTATATAAGATTCGGTCCGGCAGAACTTAGCACGGTTTTATTTGCTTTTTCCTGATGTTCTCGCCAGGATTCGAACCCAGGCGTTCAGCATTATAGGTGGACATGCCGGGAGAAGAACTCTACAAATACGATCCATGGTAGAGGCTATATAAGATTCGATCCGGCAGAACTTAGGACGGTTTTATTTGCTTTTTCCTGATGTTCTCGCCAGGATTCGAACCCAGGCGTTCAGCATTATTGGTGGACCTCTGCGCTACTTTGGTATAGTTTATTCCTAATCTCTCAATAGGTGCTTTAATGTCTTCTTAACAACCTTTAGTGTTCCTTGGGCTCCATCTCTTCCCATGCTATTATTTAAATAAAATTTCTTTTCGAGTGCTTTCGAACCACATCAACAAACAGAAGTGTCTCTTTCTACGCTCTAATACGCTTTGAAAAATGGTAATGCAATGGTAAAGTGCTTTATTTTCTCTATGTATTTGTTCTATTTGAACACTTGAAGCTGGCTGCAACAGCTACTGCAGCGATGGCAGCAACAGCATTCAACATAATTCCCTGCACTTTGCCTGTTTGACGGTGCATAATAATTTTCCGCCAACTCAAACTCCAAACACATTTCCTCGATCTGAGGCAAATCATAGCTGTTCGTTTTGCTGTCACTCTCATTCGTAGCCTGAAGTGTCAAAGAACACAAATTCTAACATAAGTTTTTGCAAGAAATACTAGGGAAGAATTTATGAAGCTGATGATGATTGCCGCCCCTGCCACTTCCGTCGTTCTTTAGCACATCCTTGTGTTTTTGATTGTGTCAGTTAGTCAAACGGTTTGTGAGCGAGCAATCCTGAATGTGGCCATACACAAACACAAACAAAAAACGAAAGGTATAGAAATGTAATTTTGGTTTTCTTTTGCAATTTATACTTTGCCGCTGCTTCCACTACCGCCAACTGAGAGGAGTCCAACCTATGCTAGGGAATATGCTTAAAGCATTAAATTTGCATCAATCTTAGTACTGGGGATAGGGGGATAGAATGGGCGGAACTTGTCACACTTTGATTCAGCTTAGATTTTTATATTTACCAATCCTAATGCTTTAGTGAATTTGTTTCTGTACCCTTCACTTAAGCATGGGGGTTTATTTTTAAGTCATCACGACGTTTGCTGCATTGCAAATTTTCCAAAATACCTATGATTCGAGACCCATACTTCCATGATTGGTAAGAGTGTTCTGTTTGGGGGATACTAAGCAAATGGTTCGACTCCAGAAACTTGGCCTCTTGAATGGAGTGGACGTTTTGTTATTCTCTCAGCTAGAATTTTTGCAACTCGTAATAAGGAAAATATTTCTCGGAAGAGAATTTTAAGTCACTCAAGGATGGGTGCGATAGTACTATCAACTAGGCAGTTGATGATCTGCGTCTGTTTCCGGTGGTAGGCAGATCTAGAGCCCGGGAGTAGGTTTAGAATGGACTCCAAAGATCCAAAAGCTGGGGTGGTGGCATCAGGCCGTACCATGTTGTCTTATACTAAGACCACGTGAGGTGGATGAGGCATCTTGTCGTTTGTATGCTCCACTAGCCGACAAACGACAGGTCTTTAGGGGATTTTGACGAAAACACTTGTTTCTGGTCTTGAGGACAAGGCCAAAGCTATTTAATCTTCGCATGTCTATAATTTGCATAGGTCATCGGCCTTCTCTGGCAGACCCATACCCATTTTTGGGGGGTTGGAATAACAAAAGGGTCATCGCTCTTGGGTTTATTAAGATCCTTAAAGCAAATGATCTTAATATTCTCACCAATAAAGAGAGTGGCTCTCTTAATTGGGCTCGGTGATACGCTGCACAGACTACACGTCTAGGTTAGGAAACGACACAGCAGTCAGCCAAAAAGCTGCGGTCACCTGGAGGACATCCCAACCCCAAAAGAACTAGGCCAATAGTAGTAAGATGGGTCCAAGAACCTTAGGTAATGTCGCTAAGGACAGCTTGGTGATGGTAGTTCTTGACAATGGAGAAGAACAGAGCCGCAAAACTAGGAACAATTGGAGTAGGATAGGCAATGAACTGTCATCTGTATATTCCGATGTCCTTGCAGAATCGCCTGGGCCTGCTTCAGTTTGTGAAGATGCAGGCTGGTATCGGGGACGATACAAACTAATTGCCTTCGGTGATGAAAGCACTAAAAAAGATTGGCGATATCTGGCCAGGCGCAGCACTGAATTTAGTCAAGAAGGACGTTATTCGACCAATGGCACCCAAAGATTCTCTCAAATCCTGAATTCATACTTAGAAGACAAAGAAACTGTCATCACAATCTTTCAACTATCGATTGGAAGATAGGATGAGTCTTATGGTGACCGGAGACATGCAGTATTCGTACTATACTCCAGCTGTCTCCCCGACCTCAATAGTTCTGAAGAAGTTATATCCTACGGATTCAACAAGTTGAAACTGAAGGTCTATAATAGCGGTGGGGTTGCGAAATCAAGAGACGATTAAGTAGTGGCTGAACTGTTGTCTGAGGAACTATTGACCAAATCTCTAAAGTCTGGAGGATTGAGGCAGAATGAAATTCCCCCTACCACGATCGAAACGGAAGAAGAACGTGTCGAAACTGGAGCCGAAAAGCCTTGTGGGGGTGGGTCATCTGATTAGATTGGGCTGAAGGTGTGCACCAGCGGGGAAGGACGGAACTCAAAAGTTACTTCGACAGCAGCAGCTAGTGAAACATCTAAGGAGCGATAATCCACACCGCAAGGGTCCAGTGTCCTGAAGAAGATTGGTCCCATTGCTTTCTCAACTGCCCCTGGAGGCGTAAGGAAACTCATTAAGATAAGATCGAACGAATCTTCTGAGAATGTACTCCTGGCGTACACAGAATGCTAACGAAACAGTGGTGGAAATTCTGAATCCTGACTTTGGTCCGGGTTATGCTGATAAATCTCCATCATTGTAAAGCCATTTTGGCGGCACTAAAGATTCTTCTGATGGCAGGCGGATTTGACGGATTTGTGGAGGAATGGTTCGTGGACTATAAAATACTGGATTTGAACTACTCAAGGGCACGGGGAAAGGATAATATAAATCCTGTATTCTTGTAAAGGGAAGTCTAAATATTTTTTCTTCTTCCGTCGCTAAGTACTAAAGGTTCAGTAGTAGCCAGCCTTGAAATTTATAAGTCTCATTACTGGCTGGCTTTCCTATATATGGCACAAGATGGCCATAAGTTGGTGGTTGATGTTTGCCTTAAGTTGGTGGTTTGTGCCGCTTCTTCGGGGAAAAATAGCCTCATTTAAGGAAGTGGTGCTAATGCACATTACCAGATATGGGGTCGTTCGGATATCAACGATAGGGTCAGCTGCTTATAGAGTATATTAAAAGTTGCAATTTGGCGATTTGTAATAAAGGGAATAAACCGAACTTTTTACCAGGAACAGACTTAAGCGTAGTAAGGCCTCTGGGGGTGGGCTAAGCACCCCCTAGAAACGTTTTAGCCCGCGGAAGGGTATGTGAGGGGAAGTGTTGGACGACTGCGGCATCTCTGATTATCTTTATTTTAATTTCAACTTTGAGGAATATACTGTAAAAGTGGCCTCTCGGCTAAACAGAAGAAACGCGTATTCGGATAAATTTTGGCATACATTACGAACGACTGTCCCCTCTAGACTTGAAAAGGAAGTGGCAAATGCAGAGGACATCGACATAATGGTCAAGTGGACTACGAAGGCCCTGAATAACTGGCTTGTGTCAGGATGTCCTAGAGCCAAACCATAGGGAAACAGATACCGCCATGGTGGATCCATAACTGGTTGGTCTAAGGAAGGGTTGCAGAAAAATCTTTAGCAGGGTGGAACCCACAAGGGCACCACACGATTGACAGACTGAAGTTTGCCAGTAAAGACATTTGCAGAAGTTGTCGAAGGAAAAGAGACTATAGAACACCTTCTGTGAGTGTGCCCCGTACTGGCTTCTCACTGCCAGTTCCACTTTAAGTTCTCATTTCTTTGAGAACCTGTCTGATTTAGCGGATGTGAAGGTTCGAAAGTTGTTGAGCTTTTTAAAGCGGTCTAGTTGGTTCAACGGCAGCAAGTAGAAGGCATCTTCCTTCTTCTGTTCCTGTTGTAACACAATGGACTTAAACGTCTAAGTAAGTCTGATAGCACTGCCACTTAAACCTAACCTAACATACGTTGCCAAAAGTGACTTAGGTCCTGTCATTCCTTTTACCGGGGTTCGCGAGCGACTTAACAGTAGACCACAGCCAAATAACATTGCTCCGAGTGTACCAGCCACAAATTCCACTTATGTTCACTGACTTCCCTGTATATTTCCAGATTTAGTTTGCAGATTCTGGGATTAGAGAGGTCCGTGCAACGACTCCCTTCACGTCTCGTCTGCGAGTACCGCTGCTTGCGCCGGGAAATTGGGCCGCACTTGGGGTATATGGGACTGGTTGGGATAAATCCAATGACGCCATAAACCTGGATTTGAATTTTGTCGATGTTATCCAAACAAATTTTGTACGGTGGCTATCCTCTCCTTATGCTAGCGATATTTGTGAGATACCAAGCAATTTGAGAAAATGTTTTGCAGCCATGTAAAATCTTCTCCCCAAAGAAGTGTAATTTTGAGCCACGCCGTTTAGGCTCGAGTTTGTAATGGAGGTCCCTTATCAAGTTGCTCAGATATTCCTGCGCTCTAAGGCTATTGAAGGCATTCTTGACATCTAAAAATGCTAGCAAAATCCATTTATCCCGGTGCGGGATAGTCAGAGCACCATATAGATCGGTTTTTGTGAGCAACACATTGTGTGGTGTTCGGAGTAGCTCTAACGGCAGTCGCAGACAATCAGGGGTATCGAGCGGAGTGACTCATTGAGAGGCCGTGGGCCACCTTTTCTTACACAAATACTGAGTGCCTATGATGCTGATTATTGGCGCCTTTAAATAACCAATGGCCAACCTGTTCCCGCGGCGATCGGTCCTTTAGACCGGAACGAGCTTGCTCACCTAAAGGAGCTTGACGACATTCGACACCTCCACATGAAAATGTGGTTACAATAACAACAACTAATGCCTTTAGAGCCTCTATTGTAGACTTCCCTGGACGGAAATCATGTTGTTGTTGTATTAAGAAAGCTCTTCGTGAGGTATTGTCTCCTCGAAGATGGTCTCTATTAGACTCTCTCCAGCATCTTGCCGACTATGTTTAGTATATATAATGGTCCGTGTGACGATGGCGTTTCTGGATCGTCTTTCCTCCTGCTGATCGAGACTTACTTTTGCTGATTCCATATAACTTGAAATATTTCCTCCGACAGATAAATATTATCGACCCACAAATACACCTTATCAATGTCGGTCGCTTGGGTGATTTGGGGATGATGCAAACGAAGCAAGGAGGACACCGTAGCGCAGAGGTTAGAATGTCCGCCTATAACGCTGAACGCCTGGCGAGACCATCAGAAAAAATTTTCAGCGGTGGTTTTCCCCTCCTAATGCTGGCAACATTTGTGAGGTACTATGCCATGTAAAACTTCTCTCCAAAGAGTTGTCGCACTGCGGCACGACGTTCGGACTCGGCTATAAAAAGAAGCCCCCTTGTCATGAGCTTAATTGAAGTCAAAGGACTGTACTCATTGATATGTGAGAAGTTTGTCCCTGTTCCTTAGTGGAATGTTCATGGGCAAAATTTGCATTTGCATTGTAAACCAAGCAATGGTTCTGATTCGTTTTGACTTGGCAAAATCCAGACTTATCTTAGTCTTCCTTTATCTCAAATGTGGACGCAAACCTCCTCGCGGTGTCACCTGGGTTGATAACTTTAACATACATTAAAGGTAGGAAGCTAAAATGTGCCACGAGTTTACCTATAGAACGATAAAAAGATAGGTTGGGGCGTCGGGTTAGTAACCCATCACCCTGAAGGAATTATTTTGAAAAAGTGAAGTAGAAGACAAAACGGATCCCCCTATGTTGACGGCACCTGTAAACGTTTTAGGGACCATGATCTATCTGCACCTAGAATATCCACATTTACTATAAAGAGGGTGCAGTGTACGCTCTGGATTTGAGAAGTACTAGGCAGACATTACTGCCATACAGCAAGTGCGATGGTTCTGGAAGGGCTCCAGGGACAACAACACCGAGTAGTGACGCCCTATATTATGGATGCCATGAATCGAAGCATAAATTTGGCTGTGGATTTGTGGTTAGGCAGAGAATGAAACACCTTGTCTCCAGGTTTACTCCGGTTGATGTGAGGCTAGCCACAATCCGCATGAAGGCAAAATTATTCAACATCAGCCTATTTGTGTCCATGCCCCGACGGAAGACAAGGACGAGCAGGCCAAGAATGTTTTCTATGAGCGCCTAGAGAGAGAATATGACCGCTGCCCCGCACATGATATTAAAATCGATCTGGCAGATTTTAATGCGAAGATAGGAAAGAACGATATCTTCGGTCTAACAGTCGAAACATTTAACCTACACGAAGAAATTTCCAACAATAGAATTAGGCTGATGGATTTCGCTGCGGTAAAGAAAATGACAATTAGCTGCATCAAATTCCAACATCGAAGGATTCACAAAGCCACATGGCTGTCATCCGATCAAAATACGAGAATCCAAATAGTGCATGTTGTAATAGATAGAAGGCATTCAACCAGCGATCGATTCGAGGGGTGAACATAGATTCGGATCATTACCCTGTTGCAGCAAAGGTTATCTACCTCGGCACCGCCGTAACAGAAACGAATGACACCAGTTTTGATTTAAAGCGAAGAATAATACTGGCAATTATATGCTACTATGGACTAAGTAGGTATTGGGTTGCCCAAAAAGTAATTGCGGATTTTTTAAAAGAAAGTAAATGCATTTTTAATAAAACTTAAAATGAACTTTAGTCAAATATACTTTTTTTACACTTTTTTTCTAAAGCAAGCTAAAAGTAACAGCTGATAACTGACAGAAGAAAGAATGCAATTACAGAGTCACAAGCTTTGAAAAAATTTGTCAACCTGACTATATGAAAAATCCGCAATTACTTTTTGGGCAACCCAATAGTTTAGAAACACGGCCATCTCTCGACAGACGAAGATTGCACTATACAAGACACTGAGTCTACCCGTGTTGTTATATGGTTCCGAGCATGGGTACTTGCGAAAGCAGACGAGGCAGTACTTGGAGTGTTTGGAAGAAAGATTCTTCGTAAAATATATGGGCTAGTTTGCCAGTTTGCGTTTATTGAGAATATGGCCGTCGTTCTTACGACATTGAGCTCAATGACGACGATTGCATAGTTAGGTTAGGTAAGAGTGGCAGTCCTTTACAGACTCACTTAGAAAATTTTAAGTCCATTGCGATACCACATTAGCGACAGACCAAGGCTTCTGGCGGGAATCGAACCCACGACTCCTGCACGCTACCAACTCGGCTACCGGGGCGCCGGGGCAAAGTTTCTCGTATCAAAATACAACGGCTGCGTTGGCTATGTCATTTTGTCAGAACGAATGAAGGAGCTCCAGAAAAGAAGTATTTTGAAGACAATCACGGCGTTACACGTAAACCGGGACAACCAAAAGCCCGATGGAAAGATCAAGTGGTGGGAGCCACCTTGAAACTTGGTGTCAGAGATTTTAGAATGAGCGCAGAAAATCGAGGCGCTTGGCTAATGTGACAAAAGTTCTGTCAGAGCCAATTAAAGTAAAAATATAGTAAAGTTGTCGGTCGCTTGGAATAGTAAATAAACAAAATTAAACTTTGACTTTTTTGTATCTGTAGGGCTTAATTCGGTCTATTATCCGGAAAAGCTCACCAATCTTTCAATTGGAGTGTAGGGTATATTATTTTCGGTTCAAACAAATTTACTTTTATGAGTTTCCACCATGGGATGGGGGTATAGTAACTTCGCCATTCCGTTTGTAACACATCAAAATATTGATATACGACCTAACAAACTATATAAATTTCCATTAACTTCAAGTTCTAGGTCGATTTCGTCATCTCTGTCCGTCTGTCAGTCAGTCGAAAGCACGCTAACATTCGAAGGGGCAAATCTAGGCACTTGAAATTTTTCACAAATACTTGTTATTAGTGTAGGTCTATTGGGATTGTGAATGGGCCAAATCGGTCCATGTTTTGATATTGCCTCTATATTAACCGATCTTCCAATTTGACGTCTTGAGCCTCTAGAGTGGGCAATTCTTTTCCGATTTGTCTAAAATTTAGCACGTAATGCTTTGCTATTACTTTCTGATGGAGCTCCCATATCCCGATTTGATTTCATGAGCCTCTAAAGGGTGGAATTCTTTTCTTTTTCACTTCCATCAACTATACCAAGTAAGACCAATCCACAACCAAATATAGCTGCCATATAAACTGATCTGCAGATAAGACTTCATGAGCCTCTAGAAGGTCCAATTCGTATCCGATTTGGTTGAAATTTTGAACGTGGTATATTCTTTATGACTTCTAACAGCCAAGACAAGTACGGTCTATATCGGTCCATAATATTGTATGATAGGCTCATGCATGTTTCAAAAAGTCATACAAAGAAATTTTCCCATGGGATTTATGATGAATGGTGTTTAAAATTCGGCTCGATCGAACTAAACGCGCTTTAATTTTTTACTGGTCTCAACATTCATCCTGTTTGCAAGCGAGGCAAAGCTTAGATTTACAACGGCCAGCAGCAAATGACGACTAACCGTCTGAGTGGGTGACTGGTTGAAAGTCTTTTGCCCATTTTTCACGCTACAGGTAAATTTATTACATTCACTTTTGTCTAGTGGCAAAAATTTGACTGAGGAATATTACCTGCTCCAGGACATTGAAGGGATGCAGATGCTCATGCTGGAAAACATGAAGAAGACGGTGATGACGACGACAGCGGTGACGGCGAATGCTCAGTTTCATTTCAGTCCGTTTCTTTTCAATTTCCATTTTTTATCGCATTACATTTTATCGTCATAAAAATGAAATCAGTATTAACATCAGCAATAGAGCCAAAACCCTCCCCAACACCAACACCAACACCAACACCACCATCATCATCGTTGTCCCTTGTTCTGTTGTCAATGGTGTCCCCGTCAAACTCAAAACACCTTCCTGTAAGTCTACATCTCGTCAGCATACCCATCACCATCACCATCACCATCACCATCGTCATCATCATAAACATGAATTCGACAGTGAGAAAATGTATGGTTTACGTTAGATATTCCTGAGCGGAAAAAGAATATTATACGCTCCAAATAATATTAAATTATTTTCACTTCAGCTCTTTGGGTTTTTTTTTCAATTTTTCCGTTTTTTTTTTGCCTTTTTGGTTTTTCACATCAGGAGACAAATTGACATTTTGCTTAACATTTGCAATGGCTTGGAGTTTTCTTTTTTTTCAGTTGTAGATTTCGATCATTTTAAAGGTATTTGGTTTTTTTCCATTTAACCTTCTTTTATGGCTTTTTCGTGGTAACACATAAAGATGGGAGGAGAAGGTAGTCATGTTGGCTTACGATATGGAAATATTTTTGCTTGATTCAATGAAATCTTCCTGTATCACTCTAGCCTTTGAGTGTGGGTTTGGCACGAGGAAATCATTTCAATGGAATTCGAATAATATTCAAAAGATATGATTTTTGGTGAGGTCAAGTGTAAGAAAAAAGATGAAATGGTATTAAAGATATTGAATGTCATTTTTTTTGGCTCAATATTTTCTATTTAAAGTTATATAGGGGGATGGAAGTTATGATAAAATATGTGTAGGAGAAAGCAACCCTTCCATATGATTTTTTAAGAGATTATCTTGGAAACGTTTTCAATGTATCTGGGAATTCTTTCGGCCTTATTCACAAAACTTAATGTAGATTTGAAATAGGTTTATTCGACATATTTCCTTTGTAGAAATGTCAAATAAACCTATTTTAAGCTTACAGAAATATAGCTCGGATGACAAATAAGTGGAAAAAAAATCAAAAAACTCTTCCCTAATAGCTGGGTGATTTAAGGGATGATGAATACCAAATAAGGTTGTTATGGCTTTGACATGTCCAGTCCTTTTAATGGTACCTTCTAGTTTAAGGCATTAAACTTGGCCGAGCAGAACTTTAGATACCCTTCTAGGCTGTATATTTAACCAAATCCGTTAAAAAAATATAACATTCCAGAATCCAACAAATAAACTGGTTTAGGAAAGGTTTAATTAGCTGTCTGCTTTCAGACTCACTTGGACGTTTTCGTCCATTGTGATGCCACACGAACAGAAGAAGGAAGATGCCTTCTACTTCTTACAGTTAAACCATCCAGATCGCTTTAAAAAGTCCAAAAATTTGCGAATGTTAACCTCCGTTAAATCAAACAAGTTATCAAAGAAATGAGAACCTAAATGGGAACTCCTTCTGATTGCCAGTGCGGTACATACGCTCTTCTTCTTCCTCTACGTCCTCACAGCTTCTGTAAAAGTCGATACGAGCGACCTACAGTCTGTCAGCATGTTTTCGGACATAATGGCGGACAATGACTGAGACGTCTATTCTTGCCAGCACCATCGAAGTGGTACACCTATTCAAGTCTAGATAATGCCATACAATATTGGAATGCTCACAACCCACCCTTTGTGATCATCTGTATTTCGTTGACCTTCGGGCCTGTTGAGATAATTTTCCCTTTTTTCCCAGTACAAAAAAAGACAAAGTGACTTCTTCTTTTCAAACAAAAGGGCTAGATCAGAATTAATTTATTCAAACAGCAAAGTTTGAAAAAAGGTTACACAATTTATAAGCCAAAGTACTTATCGATGTTGATCGCTTGGAGGTCCAAAAAGAAGAGAGAGTTTTAAAATAGAACAAAAGTTAAAAAGGCTAAAAATCTAATAGAAAATGTATATATCGTACATATTTACTTATTATATGTTACATGAAAATAAACCAACTTATGTGGCGAATGCATGTATGTCCAATCAAACTTAGTTCCAACATGTTTGATGTTGGGAGTCATTAACTATCTATTTATTGGAATCTCAAGCTATGGTTTGATCGTTGCACATGCATTCGCAATGTAAAGCAGAAATACTAAAGTGTGTGTGATTATGCATAGGCGTATTGATCTGCGTGCTGCCATTCTGTAATCCCAGATATGTGGTTGTTGTTACGCTCTATATCAAACTAGGCCTATGCTCAGCCTCTGCAGTAGGGGGTGGCGACGCACAAGCTGCTGGAGTATAAGTATGCACATAAGAGGCAAGAGGGGTAATGTAAACGCCCACGCAGATCAGTACGCATATTGCAGAGCTAATTTTAAATAAATAGAAAAACGTTATAGTTTAGAGAAGTTAGAAATAAGCTAATGATGTTATTTATGATAATAATGACCAGTTCGGCCTTGAAAGATTTGAAATAATTAGAAAAGTATTTGCGGTAATGTTGTTCGATGAGTTGATGACAAGCTGTTGGAGTAATTTTGATGAGAATAGTTGATGATGACCGGTAGGACAAATGTTAATAGGTTGATGCATGTGAGCTATTTGGATGTGGTGTGAAAAAAGATATATTTTTCACAACAGGGCCTGTTTCTAAAGTCTTAGCTTACATGTCGCTAGTGGTATACCAACAGATTCCAGATCCCCTGGAATGTGTTAGGAAGTTCCTAGTCTCGCAATCTCGTCTGCTCCACGATTCTCTGATATATCTCTCTCTCTCTACGATTCTCTGATATATCTCTCCCTGACATCTTTGTGGCCCGGCACCCACAACAGGTGCAGTATGAACTGTTCAGCTATCTCCTTGAGAGATTTGGGACATTTGAGAGTGGTTTTTAAATTCAGAAGAATGTTTCCCGGAGATTTAATATGGCTGCCTGGCTGTCTGTGAAGATATTTCTGTCTATCGTAGTTATGATATTATATTCAGTCATACTACCACTTCTTTAATTGCAAGGATCACCGCTTGATTCACCCTACAGTGGTAGGGCAATCTTCTTCACATGACCAGATCTAGTTCTGCAGAATACGCCCCGCAGCCCACCTGGTCGTCCAGTTTGGAACCATCCATATAAAAGTCTATGATACGTGTATTACCAGGATTATTGCAGTTCTATTCGGTCCTACCAGTAATAGTGGCACCGTACTTTTACACCTTTTCTCCAGTGCCAATAATACTTTGTTAGTGGCCATATTCCAATATAGAGGAGACAGTATACCTCCTTGAGGAGTTCCTCTGACACCATTTGGCAGGATACCTCACAAATGTATCCAGCATTTGTAAGGGGGAAACCACCAACAGTTTTCTGATGTTCGCGCCAAGATTTGAGCTTATGCGTTTGGCGTCATAGGCGGACATGCAAACCTCTGCACCATGGTGTCCTCCAAAGGATGACAGATTAATAGTGGGAAAATCTTTCGCCTTCGTGTGATAAGGTATTCCTGCTTTTGGAATGAAAATTACCCTTATTTCCCTCCATCCAACAGGCAGCCAAGGAGCCTTTCTGTCGGACACAATTTGTATTTCAACCGTTGATACATCAGACGATTTAAAGTAGTCGAAAGTTTTTATAGCCCAAAGGATTTTCGACTCACAAACAATTACCCCCGACGATTGCATACCAGTGACAACCTCTTCTGGCACCACTTTGTCCATTGGAAAGTTCCCCTGGAAATGTATACGAACGAGTAGTTCTAGAGCTTTTATTCTCTAAACATTGTTAATACATTCTCTGCCTTCTGAATATGTCTCACTGTAATAGATTTCGAGGATAGGATTTTCCTTAGGCTAGAGGACTCAGATGCACTCTCAAGGGAGGTGCAAAACTCCACCCAGCATTTCTTAGTGCACCTTTGTATTTTCTGAGTTCATACTTATAGACCTGTTGGGCTGTTGAAGTGTTTAATGCAACCCTACCTTCGAACGATAGGATCTTCGTTAGCCTACAGGCCTCAGATGTATCTTCAAGGGAGGTGCAGAATTCCACCCAGCATTTCTCAGCTCGCCCTTTTCTTAACTCAGTCTTATAGACGTCCCAATTGTGTAGTGCTCTTATAGCTTTCACTTTGTTGAAGAGTTTTCTGCAACCCTTCCCAACTACACCAACTATTTCGGGGATCCACCATGGCGGTCGCTGTTTGACTTTTGGGTTGGCTCTAGGACATGCTGACACAAGCGAGCTTTTCCGGGCCTTCATGATACGTTTGACCATTATGTCGATGTCCTCCGCAGTTTTCCGGTCTAGAGAGGATAGTGGTGCAGAATGTGTGCCGAAATTATCCCAATCCGCCTTTCTTCAGATTAGCCGAGGAACCACTGCAAACTAATATTACAACAATCAAAGAGGCTCTGGTCATCGAACACTTCCCCGTGATACCTTACCAGGGCCAGGCGACTTTAGTCGAAAGTTTTTATCGCCCAAAGGAGTTTCGACTCTGACACAATTTCCCCAAAAACCTCCAACGAATGAATATCAGTGACAATAATTTCTGGTGCGAAGTTGTCTGTTAGAGGGTTTCCCGAGAAATGTGTATTGACGAGTAGTTCTAGTGTTTCCTCTCTATACATTGTCGATACAATCTCTGGCTTCTGAACATATCCCACTGTAATAGATTTCTTCCGTAGTCTACAGGCCTCAGATGTTTCCTCCATGAAGCTGCAGAATTCCAGCCTGGATTTGTTCTGAGCATTTCTCAGCTCGCCCTTGTATGTCTTAACTCAGATTTATAGATGACCCAATCGCGTAGTGCCCTGTTGGAGAGTTTTCTGCAGCCCTTCCCTAGACCAACAAGTTCTGAGTTCCACCATGGCGGTCGCAGCTTGCTCCTCGGCTTGGCTCTAGGACATGCTAATAGACATTAAACAGGTCAATGGTTATTTAAAGGCGCCAATAACTCGCCTTGTCATATCGATCATCATTGGCACTTAGTATTTGTGCAAGAGCCGGTACCGCCCGGCCTCTCACTGAGACTCTCCGCTCGATACCGCTGATTGTCCGCGACTGCCGTTGCAGCTACTACGTATGGAGCATTCCACTATCCGCAACCTGTGGACGCGCCCGGCAGCTCGCAGCTAAGCTTCTCGTGACAGCAATGGACACTCCACAGATCCAACCTTAATGTACAAGCCTGTGTTGGACACAGCTAACTCGTGCCGGGCCCCCATGTCTGGTTTGCATCACTTCCTTCAATGAAGTTTCCTTTCCTTTTCCCTGCAGCAGCGGTTTCAATAAGCAACTTAAGGCTTGAAGGCGTCAACTCTGATTTGTGTGCCATATATAGGAAAGCAAGACAATAGCGAGGGAAGAAGAAAAACATTTGGACTACTCTTTGAAAGAATACAGGGCCTGTGTCTCCCATTCCCTGTACCCTTGAGTACTTTAAGTCCAGGAATACTTAGTCCCAGAGGAAAAATGTTAAATCCTCCTGGCATCAGAAGGACCTTAAGAACCGCCGAAGCGACATTAAAATGGTGGAGATTTATCTACCGAAAGCGGACCATTGGCGGAATTCAGAATTTCCCCTTTTGTTACCTAAGCCGTTTCTTCTGCATCCGCCAGGAGGTCATCCTCAAAAGATTCTTTCTATCCTGTCTTGATGAGTTTCCTTACGCATCCAGGGGCAGTTGAGAAATCAGTGGAACCACTCTTTCTCAGGACACTGGACATTTGGGATGTGGACGGTTCTTCCTTAGCTGCTGCTGTCAAAGTACCTTTTGAGTTCCGTCCTTCATCGCTGGCGCACACCTTGAGCCCAATCCAACTTGATAACCCACCCACACACTGTTTAGACGCCTTCCTCTCCTGTTTGGTTCATGGAAGAGGGATGTTCCGTTTCCTGCAATCCACCAAACTTTAGAGAAGTGGTCCTTAGTTCCTCAGACAAGTGTTTAGCAACAACTGCTGAGTCGTCTCCTGATTCCCCAACCCCACCGCTTTTATAGACCTTCAGTTCCAACTTGTTGGATCCCTCAAACTTGTTGAGGTCTGCAAGACAGCAGGAGTTTAGTACCAATACTGGATGTTACCGGTCGCAATCAGCCTTATCCCATTTACCAATCTTTCAGTCAATCGTTGAGAGATTGGGATTGGTCCCTTATTCTTCCAAGTATGGATACAGGATTTGAGGGAATGGTATACCAGCGTGTGCCATTGGTCGAGAAGGAATGTTTTCCTTCTTGACTAAATCCACTGCTGCTCCTGGCTAGATCTCTTCAATTATTTTTTGGGACACAATGATATATTTCAATTGAGCTTTGATCCCCAAAGGTAATTATTTTGTATCTCCCCGATACCAGCCATCATCGTCACAGGTCCAGGCAATTCCGCATGGACATCGGAGAATACAGATGACAATCAATTGACTATCCCACTCCAGTTGATCCCAAGTATGCAGCCCTGTTCTTCTCCCTTGTGGACAACTTACTTTAATTGGCTATGGCAGAACATTTGTTCCACTAGCCGAACGTTGAATAGCGTTCCAAGCGCCAAGTTTCGAGGTGTCTCCCACCAGTTGATCTTTCCATCGGGCTTTGGTCTTTCCGGTTTGCGTGTACCACCGTGTTTGCCTTCAACAGACTTCTTTGCTGCAGCTTCTTCATCCATTCTGACAACATGACCTAGCCAACACAGCCGCTGTATTTTGATGCGCATACGTCGCCTATATCCTCCATTAACGCAAACTCGTCCATTTATTTTTTACGAGGAATCTTTCTCTCAAATACTCCAAGTACTGCCTTATCTGCTTTGACAAGTACCCATGCCTCACTACAATCGACTACTACCATCATCAAATTGTCCATAGTGACATTGGCAAGGTTCTTGGATCCATTTTACTATTGTTTGTCTTAGTTCTGTTGGGTATGGGATGCCCTCCAGGTGACCGCAGGCGACCTTTTGCCTGACTGCCTGTGCAGCATATCTCCGAGCCAATGAAGAGAGCCTCTTCTCTTATCTCTACCAAGCCTCTCGATATACCTGAGAGCGATGCGCCTTCTATAATTCTATCCTCTTAGAGAGCGTATTGGTTTGCCAGAGAAGGTCGATGACCTAGGCAAATTATAGGCATGCGAAGATAAAATAGGCTCGGCCTTGTCCTCAAAACTCAATGCAGGTGCTTTCACCAAAGTCCCTGCTGTCGGGTTTTTGAGCCTGGAGCAGCCTCTCCACCAGTCGAGATCTCATTAGCAGACAACATGCTACGGCCTGATACCACCACCACAGCTTTTGAGTATTTGGAGTCCAATCTAAGCCTACTCCCGGACTCTAGATCTGTCCCACCACTGGAAAGAGACTCAGATTATCAACCACCTAATGATTAACACTATCGTAGTGACTTTTTTTCAAATTAATTACCTATTAACAGACAATTATTCTTGCGGAGCGAATAACAAAACCGTTCGCCTCGCTCAACGGTTTTTAGGACTGTTTTATAATCTAAAAGCCTAGGCATATGGAATTTTCCTAGGAATACGAGTATTAAATAATGATCTATGATCTCTTCTTTTTATACCCTCCACCATAGTAACTCCTTGAAATATTCGACTAAGATCCCATAAAGAATATATATTCTTGTTCGTCGTGACATTTTAAGTTGATTTAGCCATGTACGTCCGTCCGTTCGTCTGTCCGTCCGTCCGTCTGTCGAAAGCACACTAACTTGCGAAGGAGTAAAGTCAGCTGCTTGAAATTTTGCACAAGTACTTCTTATTTGTGTAGGTCGGTTGGGATTGTAAATGGGCTATATCGGTCCATATTTTGGCATATCTGCCATATAAACCGATCTCGGGTCTTGACTTCTTGAGCCTCTAGAGGGGTCAATTCTCATCCTATTTGACTGAAATTTTGTATGAGGTGTTTCGTATGAAGATGAAGATGTTTTGAAGTTGAAGAATAAAGTCGACGGTACTAACACAACTCACTGTCCAAAATTTCGGCGACATCGGACAATAAATGCGCCTTTTTTGGGCCTTAGACCCTAAATCGGCAGATTGGTCTATATGTCAGCTATATCCAAATCTGGACCGGTCTGTCCCATATTGCAGAAATATGTCGAGGGGCTTAACTTAACTTACTGTCCTAAATTTCGGCGACATCGGATAATAAATGCGCTTTTTATGGGCCCAAAACCCTAAATCGGCAGATCGGTCTATATGGTAGCTATATCCAAATCTGGACCGATCTGTGCCAAAGTGAAGAAGGACGTCGAAGGGTCTAACACAACTCACTGACCTAAATTTTAGCAAAATCGAATCATAAATGTGGCTTTTATGGGCCTAAGACCCTAAGTCGGCCGATCGGTCTATATGGAGGCTTTATCAAGATTTAGTCCGATATAGCCCATCTTCGAACTTAACCTGCTTATGGACAAAAAATAATATGTGCAAAATTTGTGCTCAATATCTCTATTTTTAAAGACTGCAGCTTGATTTCAACAGACAGACGGACGGACATGGCTAGATCGTCTTAGATTTTTACGCTGATCAAGAATATATATACTTTATAGGGTCGGAAATGGATATTTCGATGTGTTGCAAACGGAATGACAAAATGAATATACCCCCATCCTTCGGTGGTGGGTATAATAAAATCAAGGTAATGACTGTCTAGCTTCAACGCAAAAATCTAACTTTCATTTAAACAATCACAGCTAATGTGAAACACGTAGTCTAAAATTGAGCTTTATGCCCTCCATAGCAAACCTCTGCCATAGCAAAAAAAGACAATCGCAACCAGGTGTGCATGTGTAATTGTTAAAAACGTAAAAATAAACCATATTTGAGCTTTTCGCATAAAATACAAAGGATGCGGAGCAGTAAAAGTAGGAGTGGAAAATCGAGAGCACGACGCAGTGTAAAAAAGTTAAAACTATCCCCCATTTACAGGTCAACGCACATTGCACGTTAGTTATCTGCATCCTGCATCTCAGCGAAAACGGAGCAAATGGAAAGTTTCGACGAAAACCAGTGCAAGCTTCACGACAGCAAAAAAAAAGTCAAACAAATGAAGGAAAGTTGGCTACCTAGGGTAACGGAAAGGTGACATTAAATAAAGTTAATATTTGTGAACTAAAAACGGATGCTGTAGTTGTAGCTGTCGTTGCCGTTGCCCGTAGTCGTTGCTACGTTATGAAAACGGAAGGATCACCATGACAGCAATAGGCGGATATATGCGTAGCTACTATATTGAATGTGTGTATGCGGATGGGTTTGAATAAGAGAGAGTGTCTGTATGGTTGCTGGCCTCTCATATTCGCAGTTAATGAAAGCTGTGCAACTTTTGTGTTCAACCAATTTGTAGTAACTAGAATTTAATCCGTAATATATGGGAAAGTCAGAGATGTGTATGAGCGGAGTATGGCAAATGCAGGTTTCAGAAGTCGCATATAGGAGTTATTTAAAGTTTTGCGTTTTTGTAACAACAAAATCAAAATGCAGGTAAAATTACCAGAAAATTTTGATGCAATTTTTATACCCACCACCATAGGATGGGGATATACTAATCTAGTCATTCCGCTTGTAACACCTCGAAATATTCGTATAAGACCCCATAAAGTTTACATATTCTTGATCGTCTGTCCGTCCTTCTGTTGAAATTACGAAAGCAGTCGAACGTGTAAACCTAGCCACTTGAAATTTTGCACAGATACTTCTTATTGATGTAGGTCATTTGGGATTGCAAATGGGTCATATCGGTTCAGATTTAAATATAGCTCCCTTATAAACCGATCAGCCGATTTGATTTCTTGAGCCCCTGGAAGCCGCAATTTTTGTCAGATTTGGCTAAAATTTTGCACAGAGTCTTTTGTTATGAATTTCAACAACTGTGCCAAGTACGGTTCAAATCGGTCTATAACCTGATAGAGCTCCTATATAAATCGATCATAAGATCTTACTTTTTGAGCCCCTTGAAGCCGTAATTTTTGTCCGCTTTGGATGAAGTTTTGCATGTAAAGTTCTGTTAAAGCTTCTAACAACTGTTTCAAGTACGGTAAAAATTAGTCTATAACCCGATATTGCTCCCATATAAGCTGATCTCCCGATTTGACTTCTTGAGTCCCTAAACACCGAAATTTTTGTCGGATTTGGGTAAAATTTTGTGCAGAGTGCCCTGTTGCGACTTTCAACAACTGTGCCAAGTACGTTTCAAATCGTTCTATAACCAGATAGAGCTCCCATATAAACCGATCTACCGAGACGCAATTTCAATATCCAAATCGGTCTATAACCTAATATATATTCCCATATAAAGAAATCTCCCGATTTGATTTTTTGAGCCCTTACAAGTCGCAATTTTTGTCCGATTTGGGTGAAATTTTGCATGTTTCCTTATGACTTCCAACAACTGTGCTAATTACGTTCGAAGTCAGTCTATAAACTAATATAGACCGGACTCTCGATCATCCTTATTCGGTTCCTAGAAGCTTCAAGATTTGCTGGTTTGACAGAAGTTTGATATGTATTCCCTTCAACAAAAATGTATAATTCCCAAGGCTCGTCCCGTCCGAACTAAGGACGCTTTTATTTGTTTACACATATCAAGTTACAAGGAAATTTTCTCTAAGAAACTTAGATTAGAAACAGAACCGGTGGTTGCTTTGGTTGCGAACTCGGTCTTCCAGTATGTACTACAAAATGTATAAGTGAGTCTGTAACGAACTACAATTTAAAATACGCACAGTGGGATGGAATCGAAAAAAAACTAGTAAAAAAAAATGCTGTTTGACAAGTGGTAGAGATAACTCTTTGAAAGTTTGAATAATATGAGCCGAAGTGCTAACGAGACGATGTTTAATATTCGGTCAGCCTTGGCCAAAACCCCAAAAAAAAAAACATTAAATCTGACATCTACGAAACCACCAGATATATTGTAGACCTTAAACCATTTCATTTTTTTTGTGTTTTTATGCACTAACCAAGAAAGGAAAGTGGAAATCGGACCAAAAATGACAATTTGACAGATCAGGTCAAACAAATTTTTGATCTCGAGGTGAAAAATTTTTGAGGGCCTGCCAAGAGGCCGGCAACAAACCCATTTCAGCCGGTTGTACGTACCGGATTGACCCAATGGAGTCATCCATCGACAAGGTATGCCGCCTTAGTGTACAACACACTGCTACAACAACAATCTATTACCTTGAAATTTTACACATCATCTCATTAGCACTTCAGCTCCAAATGTTAAAGGCGTTATCTCTACTCGTTCTCAAGCGGCAGATTTTTGCTATTTTTTCGATTACTTATCATGCGAAATTTTCTATTGCAAGATTTACAGACCTCCTTTCCAATATTACGAAGCTCCCTGTCATCCATGGATTAATTCTGGCGGACTTTTTTTTCTCGAAGCGGGGAACTATCTTCGGAAGACCTCATATTCACAATCTGATTACTGTAATCATTGCCACCAAGTCCTAAGCTTGAGCACTTAGATTTTATAGCAAACTAGCTTGATAGGGACCGCTCCGCTGCGCTATCTTTCACTCTCTTATTTTTTCTGAGCCCTTTACTGGCACGGTAAGGAAATATGTCCTATTTGGGGGTGGTACGGCCTTTCCGATTTCGCCCCCAAATTCGTTCTCTACTCCTAAATACCTTTCATGCGGTTGCGGCGCTGTATCCGGAAAACTATAAGGATTACTCTGAGAAGCAACAAAATAGTAAAAAAGTAACTCCCCTATCGTTGACGACCCACGCCAACCAAGAAAGACCAAGAGAAGGTGCAGCGTACGCACTGGTGGATGTATTGGAGAAGTTCAAGGCAGATATCACCTCTATACATTAAATGTAATGGCTCGGGAAAGGCTTCTTATATTATAGACGCCATAACACGAGGCATGAATTTGGCTGTGGATTTTTGGTTAGTCAGATACTAAAACACCTTGTCTGCAGGTTTACTCCGCTGAAAGAGATGCTAACCACAATCCGCATGAAAGGCAAATTCTTCAACATCAGCCCTTTTTGCGTCCATGCTCCGACGGAGGTAAGGACGAACAAATCAAGGAAATTTTCTATGAGCGCATAGATATTTAAATTGTTCTGAAGATTTTAATGCGAAATTAGGGAAGGACAATATCTTTGGCCCAACAGTCGGACAATTTTGCCTAAATAAAGAAATTTCCGATTGATTGAGGCTAATAGACAAAAACACAGTAGTTAGCAGCACCAAATTTCAACATAGAAGGATTCAAACGACCACATGGCTGCCACTCAAATAGATCATGTTGTGATAGATGGAAGGCAGATAGAGAGCGTGTTAGATGTACAATTGATCCGAAGAGCAAACATCGATTCGAATCATTACCTTGTTGCAGCAAAGTTTCGCATCCGTCTTAGTGTGGCGAGAAACGGACTGTATATCGTAAGCTGGATATCGAAAAGCTGCAAACACAACAGGTGGTAAAGGCATACTCTTCTTGGCTGATCCAAATGCTTCTAGAAAGTACTCCCTGTCCCTAAAGTATAGTAGCGCACCATTTCCCACTCCATGGAAAAAGCCGCAACATACGTACTTGGGTACCAAAAGCCTCCCCAAGGAATCCTTGGTACGACCAGGAGTGTCAAAGAGCTTCAGAAACCAAGAATATGGCATATTTGGTAGCTTTGCAGTCAGTAGCTACGTCTCAGGCGAAGGAGAGTATCGAGAGAAAAGACGAGTGCTGAGGAAGAAGAAAACGTGAAGATGTGAGTAAACTGAATCGAGATGTTCTGGAGCCGGAATAAAGCCTTAAGATTCTACCAAGGAATTAAACATCCTGCTGAGGAAATCTGGTAGCTAATACAAATAGTGCGCTGAGGATAGGAAAAAAACACTTTTCCTAGCTGCTGATATCCGATGACGGCGGCCAAGGGTATACCGCAGAACCAAACCCTGATGATGGTGTAGAATGTGTACCAACTAGTCAGAACGAGGTCCACGTAGCAGTAAGCCGACTGATAAATAATAAGGCAGCAGGAGCCGATGGGTTGCCATGAAAAGGGACTAGACGGTATGAGCTAACTACAGAGCTATAAGTCTCCTTCCCGTCGCTTATGAGATACTATCTAGCGTATTGTCTGAAAGATTTTAGTCTAAAATTAACGAAATAGTTGGGTCCTACAAGTGTGGCTTTAGACCTGGAAAATCCACGACATTTATACTGCGCCAAAACCTGAAAAAGACCCGAGAAGGACAAGTCAACAGCTACGTTCTTTTCGTTGACTTCAAAGCAACGTAGGTTCAGAGAACCTTTTAGTACCTAAATTTACAAATTTTAAAAAACTATTATAGTCACCCAATTAATGTAGCCATAGTGTACCTAATTTTCAAAATTCAGAACTCAATTAACAAAAAATCTACCAATTGCGGTACTAAACTTACAATTTATCCCACTTCCGGTACGATTTTCCAAAATTTTTTTATCGAACCTCATTTTTTCGAGACGATCTTTAATTTGAGCCCAAGAACATAATTCTAGCCCTATCCGTTCGCGCTGGGCAAATATGTACCGTTTCGTACTTTTTAGTACTTTAACGTACTAACGTACTAATAACTCCAAATTCATCCTTATCCCGTGCTTGTGACCCAAGACCAACATTTGTGCAAAATTTCATGATTCTAGCTTTAGCCGTTTGGGGTGGGCGATGATCAGTCAGTCTGTCAGTCACGCAACTCTTTTATGTAAATATATATCGGAGGTGATGAGTAACCAAAGTTTGGCTCGGCTAAACTTTATACCCTTTCACATTTTGTATAAAATATGTATAATTGCATTTTTGACAAAATTTTCTATGAAAATCTAAATTTAAAGAATTTTTTCATGAGAAAATAAAATGTTGACTATGCTTTTTTTCTCTACGTATCACTACTTCCAATAGCAAGTACTTCGTATCCAACTCTGCCTCATACCGCTATGCTTCTTCCCGTTATCCTCTTCAGCATTTGCTATGTTGGTACTCATGTTGACAGTGGTCATTAATTATTCTCATTTAATTTGGTTACCAGTTTATGACCAAAAGCGAGCATTTAAATTCTTGTTTCCATGCATGCTCGAGAGTATAACCTGCATGCATGCGTTTCCCTCCATAGTCTAGTGAGTGCTGGTGTTTGTGAGCATCAGTTCTCAAAAAGTGTTGGGTGGTGCCGCCTATGGCTGTCATTTTATGAATCACTTAGCTTTTTTTGGTGCATTCTATCCCGATAACACTTTTTCATTAATGTTGAAAGTTTGTTGGGTAGAAAACTCTTCATTAACTCACTAAAGTAGAATTTTGGCTGCATTTGCATATGAGCAGACATTAGGGTGTTTTAAAGAAAATACTATTAAATAAAATGGTAGAAAATTTTTGTGACTTTTATTCGGAGGCTATAAGCCTATCAGACGGCCTATAGTCCTCCATAGTATTGTGATTTCTTATTTCTGCCCAGGGGTTAAAAACCATTCTGAATGTGCCACATGCTTTTGCTATGTAAGCCAGGGTAATTACAAGACAGTTTCTGTAGTATCACTGCTTGCTGGCTACGATGGGTGATGAAATTATTATTGAATTTATTCAGGAAGCTTAGATATTTTTCCAAATTTGACAATCATTGAAAATTTCGTAAAAAATTGATTTCGTATGAAAGTTTTCTTCATTATTTGGTTTGTTTTGTGCTCATTTTTGTTTTCAGTGTCCTCACAGCAATACACTCAACTTAACGAATTCGTAGACACACGGTAATGTCCCAAATATTATGTTGGCTGTTGGTGAAGATAGAGAGTTGTACGAGCCATGTTTTATTGGGGTTTTAACTATTCACACTTTAATGCATATCTAAGTAGTTTTATGTTAAACACACATACAAATATCTACATACTCAGCTACGGCTGCTACACAAGCCACTCTCTCTCTCTCTCACTCTCTCTCTTACTCAAAATTATTGCCTGCATTTATGTACCTACTACACCTGCACTGTCATAACGAAATAGGATTTCGGCATTAACTATCATCGCCTACACTTGCCAATGCGCTTAAATGGGGACACATATTCATGCACACATCCATGCTCTACACTCATAGCCTTAATGCCCAAAAAGCACTGTCGTATAATTGACAACAGTTGTATATAACATTGCACAGTGGGATGGGAAAAAAATTAGTGGAAATAAGTCTGCCATTCTTTAATGGACAAAGATATCATCACGAAATCTTAGATGGTTATAGCTGAGGTGTTAACCAATTGATGTGGTCCTAGAAGACCAGGTGCTCATTGGCCCCTGATTTGAAAAACTGATCATTTACTTCGTTTTTGTTGCGATATGCTAAGGTCCGGTCCTTCAGTCAAAAGTTATAGCGACTTACAGATCAACAAATGTAAAAAAAGTAAATTTTGGAATTTTTTCATTAAAAAAGGTAATTTTATGGTTTCGTCTCCATAAAGAAATTTTGACCCAACATTTTTAATTTGGCTTATTGAACCGTAAAGAGGACTTAATGTAGATGCGATTTTAATGCAGTTTTAATAAATTGTGTTGACTCTTATAGTAGCTGTAACAAGTAAGAGCGTGCTAAGTTCGGCCGGGCCGAATCTTATATACACTCCATCATTGATCGCATTTGTCGAGTTATAAGCGCTGTATCTCTTTTTGGACAAACATAGAATATTGAATAAGAACTGTTATGCTATTGGAGCTATATCCAGTTATAGTCCGATTCGGACCATCAATGAATGCTGAACAATGTAGAAGTGATTGTGTAATATTTCGGCAGATAGGTTTATGTGGGAGCTGTATCAAGCTATTGATCGATTTAGACTATATTAGACACGTATATTGAAGATCATGAGAGAAGCCGTTGTACAAAATTTCAGCCAAATCGGATGAGAATTGCGGCCTCTAGAGGTTAAAGAAGTCAAGATCCCAGATCGGTTTATATGGCAGCTATTTCAGGTTCTATACCGACTTACGCCATACTTAGCAAAGTTATTGGAAGTCATCACAAAACATCTCATGCAAAATCTCAGCCAAATCGGATGAGAATTGCGCCCTCTATTGGCTCAAGAAGTCAAGATCCAAGATCGGTATATATGACAGCTATACCAGATTATGAACCGATTTGAATCATACTTAGCACAGTTGTAGAAAATGATATCAAAACATAACGTGCCAAATTTCAGCCAAATCGGATGAGAATTGCGCCCTCTAGAGGCTCAAGAAGTCAAGACCCAAGATCGGTTTATATGACAGCTGTATCAAAACATGGACCGACTAAAACCTTACTTAGCGTAGTTGTTGGAAGTGCTACCAAAACACTATGTGCAAAATTTTAATAAAATCGGATGAGAATTTCGCCTTCTAGAGGCTCAAGAAGTCAAGACCCAAGATTGGTTTATATGGCAGCTATATCAAAATATGAATCGATGTAAACCATACTAAGCGTAGTTATTGGAAGTGATACCAAAACACTACGTGCAAAATTTCAATAAAATCGTATAAGACCGAGGGATGGGGGTATATTCATTTTATCATTCCGTTTAAAACACATCGAAATATCTAGCCATGTCCGTCCGTCTGTTTGTTGAAATCACGCACGGATTCTTTTTTTGTACATAAGCAGGTTCGAAGATGAGCTATATTGGACTATATCTTGATATAGACCCCATATAGACCGATCCACCGATTTAGTGTCTAAGGCTCATAAAAGCCACATTTATTATCCGATTTCGCTGAAATTTAAGACAGTGTGTTAGGCCCTTCGACATCCTTCTTCAATTTGGCTCAGATCGGTCCAGATTTGGATATAGCTGCCATATAGACCAATTCGCCGATTTAGGGTCTTAGGTCCATAAAAGGCGCATTTATAGTCCAATGTCGCCGAAATTTGGGACAGTGAGTCAAATTAGGTCACTTGAAATCCTTCTTTAATTTGGCTCAGACCGGTATAGATTTGGATATAGCTGCCATATAGACCGATCTCTCGATTTAAGGTTTTGGGGCCATAAAAGGCGCATTTATTGTCCGATTTTGCCGAAATTTGGAACAGTGAGTTAAGTTAGGCCCTTCTGCATACTTCTTGAATTTGGCTCAGATTGTTCCGGATTTGGATATAGCTGCCATATAGACCGATCTCTCGATTTAAGTCGCCATAAAAGGCATATTTATTGACCGATTTCACCGAATTTTGAGGCAGTGAGTTGCGTTAGGCCCTTCGACATTCTTCTTCTATTTGACTTAAATCGGTCCAGATTTGGATATAGCTGCCATATAGACCGATCTCTCGATTTAAGGTTTTCAGCCCATAAAATGCACATTTATCGTCCTATTTCGCCGAAATTTAGGACAGTGAGTTGTGTTAGTCTCTTCGACATTGTTCTGCAAATTGGCCCAAATCGGTCCAGATTTGTATATAGCTGTCATAAACACCGAAATCTCGATTTAAAGTCTTGGCCACATAAAAGGCGCATATAATCCGATTTCAATGAAATTTGACACAGTGACTTATGTTAGGCTTTTCGACATCCGTGTCGTATATGGCCCAGATCGGTTTATTTTTAGATATAGCTACATTTGGATATAGCTACAATTTATAGATATAGCTACAATTTTAAAAAATGGCAGACATATTTCCTTTTACTTTTTTCCATCCCACTGTGCGATTACTATTACGGTTGTTGCTGTTGTGAAAGTTGGTGCAACGCACATTAATCAGAATTAAAAAGTTGTTGACAACTTTTTGGCTAAGGATGGTAAGGACGGCATGGCTTGTGTCGGGTATCGGTGGGTATAGGCGAATATGAAGGAATCATCTATAAGGGATGGGAAAGGACCTGCTTGAAAAGGCCTATAAAAGTTAAAAAAATATTTATTGGCTTAGAGCCTTTGCAACAAATTTAACCAGCGAAATTCATGTACAATATAAAAAAATTTTTTTTTTTTTTTATGAAATTTTTAAAAATTTATTTTATGAATATTCCTACTCAATTTTCTATAAAATAAAACTACAAAAAAATTAGCACTCATTTTCTAGTTTTATTGCCTGTTACGGCATCATTCTCTCGAAAAAAAAAAACGAAATATAAATTTTCGACCCTACAAAGTATATACATTTCGGATCGTCGTAAAATTCTAAGACGATTTAACGATGTCCGTTTCTCCGTCTGTTGTAATCACTTACTTTATTTTAATTTAATTGGCTATGACAGATTATTTGTTCCACTAGCCGAACGTAGAATAGCGTTCCAAGCGCCTCGATCTTCTGCGCTCATTCTAAAATCTCTGACACCAAGTTTCGAGGTGTCTGCCACAACTTGATCTTTCCATCGGGCTTTTGGTCCTCCCGGTTTGCGTGTACCACCGTGTTTGCCTTCAAAAGACTTCTTTGCTGGAGCTTCTTCATCCATTCTAACGACATGACCTAGCCAACGCAGCAGTTGTATTTAAATGCGTGTAACTATGCTATCGTCGTCATACAGCTCGTGGTTCATACGTCGCCTATATTCTCCGTTAACGCATACTGGTCCATATATTTTACGAAGAATCTTTCTCTCAAACACTGCAAGAACTGCCTCGTCTGCTCTCACAAGTACATATGCTTCAGATCCATATAACAGCATGGGTAGTACCAGTGTCTTATATAATGTAAGCTTCGTCTGTCGAGAGGTGGCCTTGTTTCTAAACTGCTTACTTAGTCCAAAGTAGCATCTGTTTGCCAGTATTATTCTTCGCTTTCGCTTATCTCGAAACTGATGTCTTTCGTTTCGGTTACGGCGGTGCCGAGGTAGATAAAGTTCCCAACTTTCTCCATTTTCTTTATCTGCTCGGTTGTACAAGGCGTTTTGAGAGTTGAAACCATCCATTTCGCCTTATCTCCATTAACTGCCAGACCCATTTTCACTGACTCTCTTTCGATTCTTTCAAAGGCAGCAGTTACTACTTTCGGTGACCGACCTATGATATCGATGTCGTCGGCAGAGGCGAGTAGCATGTGTTCTCTTGTGATTAGTGTGCAATATCTATTCACATCTGCATCTCGTATAATCTTCTCCAGCAGGATATTAAAGAGATCACCCGATAGGCTGTCTCCTTTTCTGAAACCTCGTTTGGTATTAAATTCTTCGGAGAGATTCTTTTCTAACGCGAATCTTGAGGAACGCGTATCAGCAAGTGTCACCCTGCAGTCTTATTAATTTGCAGGGATACCAAACTCAGACATGGCTTGAAATACCTTTGAACGTAAAGGAGTATCGGTATCGGGAGAAGGCGGCTTTGTAGTCAACAAAGAGATGGTAGTTGTTGATTTGTCCTTCTTGTGTCTTTACCAGGATTTGGCGCAGTGTGAATGTCTGGTCTAGGGTGGATTTACCTAGTCTAAAGCCGCATTGATAGGGCCCAATTATCTCATTGACTTTAAGTTTTAATCTTTCACATAGTACGCTCGAGAGTATATTGTATGCGATGGAGAGGAGACTTATTCCTCTGTATTTGGCACATTCCGTCTTGTCTCCTTTCTTGTGTACGGGACATAGTATGCTGAGATTCCAATAATCGGGTATGCGTTCTTCTAGCCAGATTTCGCAGATAAGCTGATGCATACGCCTTATCAGCGTGTCGCCTCTGGTCTTAAATAGTTCAGCGGGTAACCCGTCGGCTCTTGCTGCCTTGTTGTACTTAGTCGGGTCACTGCTACTTGGACCTCATTCTGACTAGGAGGTAAACATTCTATAACATTATCAGGGATTGGTTCTGCGGTATCCTCTTCGCCGCCAACATCGGACACTAGCAGTTGGGTAAAATGTTCTTTCCATATCCTCAGCATGTTATCTGTGTCAGTTACCAGATTTCCTTTTTTGTCTCTGCAGGAGGATGTGCCTGCATCAAAGCCATCGGTTTGATGTTTAATTCTTTGGTAGAATTTCCGGTCTTCATTCTGACTCCTGTACATCTCAATTCGCACACACTCACGTTTCCATTTCCTTTTTCTTTATGCGGAATAGGCGTTTCTCCTCTCTCCTTTTCTCCCGATACCTCTTTTTCATCTGGCGCGTTGCTACTGATTGCAGTGTTGCTCTATATGCCGCATTCTTGACATCAGTAGCATCTCGACACTTTTGGTCGTACCATGGGTTTCTTGGAGGAGGCTTCCGGTACCCAGATACGGATTTCGTGGCATTTTCCATGGAGTGGGCAATAGTTTGCCACTGCGCCATAATATCATCGGAACAAGGAGTGCTTTCATCAATCAGTTGGGACAGTCGAGTGGAGTACGCCGCTGCCATTTGTTGTGTTTGCAATCACTCTACAGCTTTGAAAAATTGATATATTGAGCTGAAATTTGGCACAGATACGTTTTTTTGATGCACGCTGGTAAAGTTCTTGAACGGACCAAATCGGACCATATTTGGATATAGCTGTCATATAGACCGATATGCCGATACAGGGTCTGAAGCCCATAAAAGCTTTATTTTTTATCCGATTGCGTTGAAATTTGAAACAGTGAGTAGCTTAAGGTTTCCCGACCTAAATATGGTTCAGATCGGACTATATTTAGATATAGCTGGCATTTGGACCGATCTGCCGATTAAGGGTCTGAAGCCCATAAAAGCTTTATTCATAACCCGATTTTGCTGGAATTTGAAACAGTGAACCGTTTTAGGTCTCCAAACATCTCCAACATGGTTCAGATCGGACTATATTCAGATATAGCTGTCATATAGACCGATCTGCCGATTAAGGGCTGAAGCCCATAAAAGCTTTATTCATAACCCGATTTCGCTGGAATTTTAAGCAGTGGGTTACTTTAACCCTCCCGACATCTAACCTTAGCATGGATTAGATCGGACTACATTTAGATATAGCTGCCATATAGACCGATCTCCCGATAATGCGTCTAAAGCCCATACAAGTTTTACTTTTTATCCGATTTCGTTGAAATTTGAAACAGTTGGTTATTTTAAGCCTTTAAACATCCTACCTAAATATGGTTCTGATCGGACTATATTTCGATATAGCTGGCATTTGGACCAATCTGCCGATAAAGGGTCTAAAACTGTGAGTTGTTTTGAGCCTCCCGACATTCACCCAAATATGTTTCAGATCAAACTATATTTGGATATAGCTGCCATATAGACCGGTCTGCCCTTTATGGGTCTGAAGCCCATAAAAGCCTTATATATTACCCGATTTCGCTGAAATTTGAAACAGTGAGTTGTTTTAAGCCACCCACCATTTGACCCAAATATATTAAATATTTGAATGTATTTAGATATTGGGGTCATATACACCGATATGCCAAAAATCGGTCTGAAGCTCATAAAATCTTTATTTATTACCCGATTTCGTCAAAATTTTAAATAGTGAGTTGGTTTAAGCCTCCCTCCATCCGACCCACATAGGAGTCAGATCAGACTATATAGATATAGCTGTCATATTGACCGATCTTCCAATTTAGGGTCTAAATCCCATAAAAAGTAGATTTTTTTTCTGAAAATTTTACATGTATATGACTACCAGGGACCTGAAGAAAAACGATCGGGACCAGCCAATATTAATATATAACTACGGACATAGTAGTGGAGTTACAATAAAATAGGATGATTATTATATACTTGTTTAATTTGGTCCAGATCGGTTCAGATTTTGATATAGATACCATATAGTTCGATCGCGCGATTTAAAGTCTTGGCCCCATAAAAGGCGCATTTATAATCCGATTTCGCTGAAATTTGACACAGGGACTTATGTCAGGCTCTTCGACATCCATGCCGTATGTGGTTCATATCGATCTATATTTGGATGTAGCCACCATAAAGAACAATATTTTGTTCTTCAACATTTTTCCGATCTGAATTTGGTCCAAATCGGACCTTATTTCGAAATAGCTGCTATGGGAGCATAAGTTATGCATTTTTCACCAGATTATGACGAAAGGTGCTATTTAACCGAAGTGGTAGGAATCCATTCAGGCATTTTTAATTGTTAGTTTTTGGAAGTGATTACGAATCGACCTTACATTAGCGGTAGAAGGCTTAGTTTGCGAGATTTGTCCGTTTAAAGATTTCGAGGACGAGTTTTATCAAAATTTTTACTTTATGGAAGTAATCACCATTTAACCTTAATTTTGCTCTGGGACGCGAAATATGGCTGTTGAATTTTCAAGTGAAAATTCCTTTTTTTGATCACGAATAAACCTTAATTTTGCTCTCGGACGCTTAGATTAGTAGTTATATCCCTTTAAAGTTTCGCTCTCGGACGCTTAGATTAGTTTTCGAAAAAAAATTTTAATTTTTAACCGATTTTTATCGAATTTTTGGAAACCTTATTCCAAATCAAGGTTCCAAGTTTCAAATTGGCTATATTTTTTGCGCATTGTCTCTATTTTTATGCCATTGTGCTGGAATTGGTATGTAAAGTATACTTATGACCATCAACAACCACAACAGAAGTTTATTGTTATTGCAATTTTCGTAGAAAAAATTTCTTTTGTATTTTACAATTTCAAGTATTATGGGATATTTTGAAAAACCTTATGATATTATTCTAAACTTTGTTTTGTATTTTTTTTTTTTTGTTTTAGCATGAACATCTCAAGGACTATTAAGGGATTTTAGTTACAAGCCGCATTTCGTTTTTTTTTTAGTACTTTTATGGCAGCAATTTTTTTACATTACATTGAAGTAGTCCCTGAAATAGCAAAAATATTGAAGCAAACTTGTTTCTATTCTGACATATGTAATATATTTCTATTTATATGGCACGTTATATCATTCCTTTGTGGCATGTCAATCTACAACAATCAAGCATCAGAACAAAAGACCATCGACATCGTCGTCATCATCAGCATCATGCAAAAGGCAAACATGCCAAGCATTCCACTTCTCGGCATGATAAGAAGCATATGAACGTAAATATCAATTTGCCCCTGGAAATGCCAAAGAGAATAAAAAATAAAAAAACAAAAACACCATTCTCAACATCATCATCCACTCCATTAAGTTTTAATTTAAGGGGATACTATAGAAAAATTTTCCATTTTATTTTACCGAAACATTTACGTTTTGACTTTTATTGTTTCTAAGAAATTACTGTCATTAGCATGCCATAAGAGCATGTTTCCCACCTCCCCCGATAGTGCTCCGTTCTCTTTGAGCTTGGAAATTAATGAAAAACTCATGTCATGGCAGTTCGCTGTTAGCCAAGGATACTGAAATTGTTCTTTTCGCTGAAGTTGTGGAGAAGGTCCGATAGAAATGAAAATAAATGAAACTAAACACTGTAAAAATTTTTCGAAATATTTGATTGAGACTAACGGACATTGATTGCTACACTCAACAGTTTATAATGATTAACAAACAAAAGCACCAAGATCGGCCAGCCGAATCTTCTGGTTAAAAATTTACCTTTGTTAACCCAGTTGGTATTTGAATTATTCTCAAACAATCAAATCAGGTATCGATTGAGGCTTCTTAGGTCTAAAGAAATCATATTGAGGTATCGTTTTTTAAGGGTCCGTAGTGCAGAGGTTAGCATATCCGCCTATGACGCTGAACGCGCGGGTTCGAATCCTGGTGAGATTTTTAGCGCTGGTTATCCACTCCTAACGCTGGCAACAATTGTGAGGTACTAGCCATGTATAAACTTCTCCTCAAAAGAGATGTCGCACTGCGGCACACCGTCAGGACTCGGCTACAAAAAGGAGGCTCCTGAGTTTAAAAACTTGAATCGGACTGCACTCATTGATATGCGAGATGCTGTTTATATGGGGGCTATATCAGTTTATAGACCGATTTGAATCGTGCTTAGCACAGATGTTGGAAGTTATAGCAGAATTCTCTGTGCCAAATTTCAGACAAATTGGATAAACTTTGAGGCTTCTGGACGAAGTCAAAGCAGCGATCGGTCTATACGGGAGCTGTTTCCAAATCTGAACCTATATGGCCCTTTTGCAATTCCCGACGACCTACATCAATAAGAAGTATCTGTTCAAAAGTTCAAGCGGCTAGCTTTATGCGTTTATCATTATCACAGGAAGCTTAGCTGAAAGCTAACGGGCGCGTCCACGAGTTGCGGATAGTGGAAAGCTTCGTATTATGCGGTGTAGATGCAAATGCTGAAGCGTGCAGTCAGTGATTTCGTGAGGAGAGTCGCAATGAGGCGTTAGATGGCACTGACTCTTACCCAAATACTGAGTACCAATGATACACGAAATGACAAGGCAAGTTAATGGCGCCAAATAGCCAATAACCAACATTACCGGAGAAGATTATTCGGGGAAGCAAAAGAATATGAAAAAGGAAACCTGTTAACATTGACGACACACGAAAACCTAAAAAATTACCATTGTCTGCTGATCTGCTCCTGGAATGTCCGGACACTTTATAGCGAAGGTGCAGTATATTCACTGGCTGATGTATTGCTGAAGTAAAAGGCAGATTTTACCGCCTAACAGGAAGTGCAATGGACTGGGAATGCCGTCATAACAACACCAAACGGTGAGGAACTGTACAAAAGCTGCCATGACACTAGACATGAATTTGTCAGTGGATTTGTGGTTAGTCGAAGACTAACTTGTCTTTAGCATCACTCCGCTGTATGAGAGGTTAGCCACAATCCTCGTTAATGCCAAATTTTTATACCAACCACCGAAAGATGGGGGTATATTCATTTTGTCATTCCGTTTGCAACACATCGAAATATCCATTTCCGACCCTATAAAGTATATATATTCTTGATCAGCGTAAAAATCTAAGACGATCTAGCCATGTCCGTCCGTCTGTCTGTTGAAATCACGCTACAGTCTTTAAAAATAGAGATATTGAGCTGAAATTTTGCACAGATTCTTTTTTTGTCCATAAGCAGGTTAAGTTCGAAGATGGGCTATATCGGACTATATCTTGATATAGCCCCCATATAGACCGATCCGCCGATTTAGGGTCTTAGGCCCATAAAAGCCACATTTATTATCCGATTTTATTGAAATTTGGGACAGTAAGTTGTGTTAGGCCCTTCGATATCCTTTGTCAATTTGGCTCAGATCGGTCCAGATTTGGATATAGCTGCCATATAGACCGATCCTCCGATTTAGGGTCTAAGGCCCATAAAAGCCACATTTATGGTCCGATTTCGCTGAAATTTGGGACAGTGAGTTGTCTTAGGCCCTTTGACATGTTTCTTTAATTTGGTCCAGATCGGTCTAGATTTGGATATAGCTGCCATATAGACCGATTCTCCGTTTTAGGGTCTTAGGCCCACAAAAGCCACATTTATAGTCCGATTTCGCTGAAATTTGGGACAGTGAGTTGCCTTAGGCCCTTTGACATGTTTCTTTAATTTGGTCCAGATCGGTTCAGATTTGGATATAGCTGCCATATAGACCGATTCTCCCTTTTATGGTCTTAGGCCCACAAAAGCCACATTTATTATCCGATTTTGATGAAATTCGGGGCAGTGAATTATGTAAGGCCCATCGACATCCTTCGTTAATTTGGCTCAGATCGGTCCAGATTTGGATATAGCTGCCATATAGACCGATCCTCCGATTTAGGGTCTAAGGCCCATGAAAGCCACATTTATTATCCGATTTTGCTGAAATTTGGGACAGTGAGATGTGTTAGGCCCTTTGACATATTTCTTCAATTTGGTCCAGATCGGTTCAAATTTGGATATAGCTGCCATATAGACCGATCTCTCGATTTAATGTTTTGGGCCCATAAAATGCTCATTTATTGCCCGATGTCCCCGAAATTTGGAACAGTGAGTTAAGTTAAGCCCCTTGACATACTTCTGCAATATCGCACAGATCGGTCCAGATTTGGATATAGCTGCCATATAGACCGATATCTAGGTTTTAGGTTTTGGGGCCATAAAAGACGCATTTATTGTCCGATGTCGCTGAAATTTGAGACAGTAAGATTGGTTAGGCTCTTCGACGTCCTTCTTCAATTTTGCCCAGATCGGTCCAGATTTGAATATAGCTGCCATATATACCGATCTCTGGATTTAAGGTTTAGGGCCCATAAAAGAGGCATTTATTGTCCGATTTCGCCGAAATTTGGGACAGTGCTTAGTGTTAGGCTCTTCGACATGTTTATGCAACTTGGCCCAAATCGGTCCAGATTTGGATATAGCTGCCATGTAGACCGATATCTCGATTTAAAGTCTTGGTCCCATAAAAGGCGCATTTATAATCCGATTTCACTGAAATTTGACACAGTGACTTATGTTCGTCTTTTCGACATCCGTGTCGTATATAGTTCAGATCGGTATGAGGTATATGAGTATAAGGTATGAAATTTTCACCGAATTTTGATGATAGGTGGTTTACATATATACCCGAGGTGGTGGGTATCCAAAGTTCGTCCCGGCCGAACTTAACGCCTTTTTACTTGTTTAACTTCAACCGTGTTTGTGTCCATGCCTCTACGGAGGACAAGGACGAGCAGACCAAGGATATTTTCTATGAGCTCCTAGAGACAGAATACGACCAATGCCCCGCTAATAATATAAAAATCATTCTGGGTTATTTTAATGCGAAGATAGGGAAGGAAGACGTCTTTGGTCCAACAGTCGGAAAATTAAGCCTCCACGAGATACATCCGATAATGGGATGAGGCTTTAGATTTCGTAGCGGCAAAAACATTGAATTTAGCAGCACCAGATTTTAACGTTAAAAAATTCACGAAGTCACGTGGCTGTCCCGAGATCAACAACTAAGGAACCAAATTGTTCACGTTATGACAGATGGAAGGCAACCAGTGTGTTAGATGTGCGATCGATCTGTGGGGCGAATATAGATTCGGATCATCAAAGCAGCAAAGGTTCACACTTGTCTGTTTGTGGCGAGAAAAGTACGAAGCTGGACATTAAAAAACTGCAAACATTACGGGTGGCTTACTCCACTCGACTGACCCAACTGCTTGATGAAGGCACTCCGTGCCCCGAAAATGCCGCAAAATCCGTACTTGGGTGCCAGAATCCTTCCTCAAGAAACACATGGTACGACCAAGGGTGTCGAAATGCTACTAAAGCCAAGAATGCAACAAAACGCCAGGTGAAAGAAGATAGGTATCAGAAGAAAAGGAGAGAGGAGAAACGTCTACTCCACCGAACTTTGGATACCCACCACCTCGGATATATATATTAACCACCTTTCGTCATAATACGGTGAACAAATAAAAGCGTGCTAAGTTCGGCAGGGCCGAATCTTGGGGACCCACCAACATGGATTATACTAAAATATGAGACCCATATCTGGTTAATGACCGATTTGGATTGTATTTGGCACAGTTGTTGAGAGTTATAACAGAACACTATATGCAAAATTTCAGCTAAATCAGATGCAAATTGAGGCTTCCAGGGGCTCAAGAAGTCAAATCAGGAGATCCTTTTATATGGGAGCTATATCAGGTTCTTGACCTATGTGACAGTTCTTGGTAGTTATAGCGGAACACTATGTGCAAAATGTCAGCCAAATCGGAAAAAAATTGCTCAAGAAGTCAAATCGGGAGATCGGTTTATATGGGAGCTATATCTAAATCTAAACCGATATAGCCCATTTATAACCCCCAACAGCCTACATCTACGTTAAGTATGTGTGCAAATTTTCAAGTGGCTAGCAGTACACGTTCGATTGACATCGTGATTTCGACAGACGGACGGACATGGCTAGATCGACTTTATGGGGTCCTAGATCAATATTGGTTCTAAATCCTTAAATCAGAGAACAGTATAAATGGCACCTACATTCAAATCTGGACCGATCTGAGCTGTATTGAACTGGAAGTTGATGAACCCAACGCAACTCATTGTGCCTAGTTTCAGTATACATGATATACATGGAAGCTGTATACATACACGATGTACATGGAAGCTGTATATAAATCTGGACCGATCTAGGTCGTATTGTACAGGGATGTCGAGTAGCCTAACACATCTCGGCATCCCAAATTTTAGCAAAATCCGACATTAAATGCTACTACTATGGGCCCAAGACCTTAAATCGAGAGATCGGTATAAATGGCAGCTATATCCAAATATGGACCGATCTCGGCCAACTTAAACAGGATGTCGATGAGCCTATCTTACAGTTCCAAATTTCAATGAATAAATGCGCCTTTTATGGGTACGAGACCTTAAATCAAGAGATCGGTCTATATAACAGCAATATTCAAATCTGAGCCGATCCAGGCCATATTGATTAAGGGTGCTTAGAGTCCTAACACAAATCACTATCCCAAATTTCAGCGAAATAGCATAACAAATGTGGCTGGAATAGGCATAAGACTATAAATCGTCAGTTCGTTTTATATGGGAGCTAGATCAAGATATTGTCCGATATAGCCTTTCTTCGAACATAACCTGCCTATGGACAAAAAAAAATAATATTTTTTTATTTCAGCATATTTTTGCAATATTTGAGCAGACTTGTGTGTTTGAGCAGATTTGTGTGTTGTTAGCTGAAAAAGCAGTACGAAATTTTTGCTAAAACAGCAGCAAAATTTTTGCTTTCCCCATTTCAGCAAATAAAAACTGTTGTTTAAGCAAACATTTTTGCTCTTTTGACTAAAAAAATTCGTTGAGTGCTTGGCTGTGAATTGCAATGAACATTGATGTAAATATGAACATGGTTAATATTGTATCTATGTATTTGTATGTGTTAGTGTGTGCATGAGTTTGTTAAAAAAGCATTTATAGTTGCCAAGTAATTATTTTTCATTGATATGCAATTTTTTCTCAACATTTTATAAAAATTATGGTGTTCGTTGTAGCATTGTTTCGGATGGTTGGTTACATTATCTTTTGAACGTTTTCGCTTTTCAGCTTTTATGGGTTAATTGTGGTTAACGGTAAGTGGTGAATTTTTTAAAACTCAATTCAATTTAGCGCAGAATAAATGAGATGTTCATTAATGATGTGCTGTGGGTGCAACGGAGTTTTGTTTTTAATGCTACACTCATAGAAAAAAGTTTGCTGAAAATAGCAAACACTGTCTGCTGAATATTAACAGTTAATTTTGGTGCTATTAGAGTAGTAGTTCTGGTATTACAGCAGCAGTTCTGTAATTTCTGAGTAGCAGGCTGACTGCTGAGAAGTCTATTGTTTGCTGAAAATGACAGATGCTTAATTATCAAGGGGATTTTAGAAGAAACAAGTAAAAAGGAGTTAAGTTCGGCGGGGCCGAACTATGGATACCCACCACTTCGGGTATATATGTAAACCAACTTTCATTTCATCGATATAGCTGCTTTCATCAATAGCAGCTATATCGAAATATGGTCCGATTTGGACTAAATTCGGCACGGACATTGAATGGTCTAATGAGTACTAGTCATTGTTATATTTTGTAGAGCAAAGTATTGGTCTTTTTGGTAGCTATATCCAAATATAGACGAATACGACACGGATGTCGAAAAGCCTAACATATGTCACTGTGTCAAATTTAAGCGAAATTGAGTTATAAATGCGCCTTTTATGGGACCAAGACCTTAAGTCGAGAGATCTGTCTATATGGCAGCTATATCCAAATCTGAACCGATTATATTGAAGGCCATATTGAAGGGGATGTAAAAAGCCTGACACAACTCACAATCCCAAATTTCAGCAAAATCGGATAATAAATGTGGCTTTTATGGGCCTAAGATCTTAAATTGGCGGATCGGTCTGTATGGGGGCTATATCAAGATATACACCGATATAGTGCATCTTCGAACTTAACCTGCTTATGGACAAAAAAAAAAAGAATCTGTGCAAAGTTTCAGCTCAATATCTCTATTTTAAAAGATTGTAGCGTGATTTCAACAGTAAGGAGTCAAGAAGTCAAATCGGAAGATCGGTTTATATGGGAGCTATATCAGGTTATAGACCGATTTGGACCGCACTTGACACTATAGTTGAAAGTCATAACAAAACACTGCGTGCAAAATTTCAACCAAATCGGATTAAATATACGGCTTGTAATGGCTCAAGAACACAAATCGGGAGATTGGTTTATAAGGGAGCGATATCAGGTTATAGACCGATTCGGACTGTATTTCTCACAGTTGTTGGAAATCATAACGGAACACCACATGCAAAAATTGGGCCAAATCGGACAAAAATTGCGGCTTGTAGAAGTCAAATCAAGAAGTCAAATCGGGAGACCGGTTTATATGGGAGCTATATCAGGTTATAGACCGATTTGCACCGTACTTAGCACAGTTGTTGGAAGTTATAGCAGAACATTACATGCTAAATTTCAGCCAAATCGGCCAATTCAGCCAAAATTGTGGAGTTCAGGGGCTTAAGGAGTCGAATCGGGAGATCTGAACCGATACGGCCCATTTGCAAACATCAATGATGTACATCAATATGAAGTATCTGTGCACAACGTCAAGACGATCGAGAATATATATACTTTATGGGGTCTTGGTCATATATTTCGAAATGTTACAAACGGAATGACTAGATTAGTATACCCCCATCCAATGGTGGTGGGTATAAAAATGTACAAAAACTAACTAAGTTGAAGGGCACCTGTGTACTGCAAAATGCAAAATTGTCCATGACCACTCCGATTCAAATTTTAAGCTCAATGTCCTTTTAATAGCCGAGTCAGAACGGCGTGCAGCAGTGCGACACCTGTGTGGGTAGAAGGCTTACATGGCATAGTACCTCATATGTGTCGCCCGTATTAGGAAAGGGGGTAAACATTGGAAAAAAATTTTTTTCCCATGATCTCGCCAGGATTCATTCAGTTCAGCGTCATAGGCGGACATGCTAATCTTTGCGCTACGGTGGCCTCTATGCTTACTGATCATACAAAATTTCTAACAAATCAGCCAAAATCGGTTGATCGGTGTTCTCAGCCGATTTTGACCATTTGCAATCTCCAATGAAGTATCTTCGCAAAATTTCAAGCGGATATCTTTATTCGTTCGGCCACTACCGTGATTTTGACAGACGGATGGACGAACATGGCTAGCTCGTCTTAGAGTGTCAAGACGATCAAGATATAGTGTCGCAGAACATTATTTCGGGGTGTTACAAACCGAATGACTAAATTAATATATCCCCAATCCTATGGTAGTTGGGCTCCTCTTTAGCGTGGGACGCTATAACATACACATTTATATACCCTTTACCATAGGATGAGGGTACGCTAGCATCGTCATTCTGTTTGTAACACATCAATATATTGGTCTAAGACCTCGTAAAGTATTATATTTTTGATTGCCATGACATTTTAAATCGAATGTCATGGCGTCCGTCTGTAGAAAGAATGCTAACTTTCGAAGGAGTAAATCTAGGTGTTTGAAATTTGCTACAATTACATCATATTAGTGTAGTTCGGTTGGGATTGTTAATGGGCCATATAGGTCTATGTTTTGATATAGCTCCCATATTATCCGATCTGCCGATTATACTTCTTGAGCCTCTATAGATCTCAATTTTTATCCGATTGGATTGAAATTTTTTACTATGACGTTTTCTATGATAATCAACAGATGTCACGGAGATGGGAGAAGACATCGGACCATGGTCCGAATCCGTCGAAAACTTGATATAGCTCCCATATAAACCGATCTCCAGATAAGAATTCTTGAGCCTCTGATGACCGCAATTTTAATCCGATTTTGCTGAAATTTTGTACAATGACTTCTCCTATGACCTTCAATATATGTGTCAAGTATGGCCTGAAACAGTCTAAAACCTGATTTAGCTCCCATATAAAACGATCTTGCGATTGCACTTCTTGAGCTCCTAAAGGGCGCAGTTCTTGTCTGATTTGGTTGAAATTTTGCACAAAGACTTTTCCTACAATTTTTCATACGAAAATTAAAAAACACATAAAATTGAATGATAAGGGGCCTCCTTTTTATAGCCTAGTCCGAACGGCGTGCCGCAGTACGACACCTCTTAGGAGAGAAGTTTTACATGGCATAGTACAAATGTTGCCAGCACTAGGAGGGGAAAACCACCGCTGAACATTTTTTTTGATGGTCTCGCCAGGATGCTAACCTCTGCGCTACGGTGGTGGTAAAGGGTAAAAAAATAGTAAAAAATCTGTCATTTGAGAACGGCCAAAGATAGCTCTTTGAGATGAAGTGCAAAATTTCAAGGGCCTAGGTGGTCCGGGAGCCAATTGGCAGTGCTCTGAAGATGATCACTTCGCCATCTTCTGCGCTTTGGGTGATCTTGGGAACGTACCTTTGGGAGGTCTCCACAGATTTGTGGACGAGACGGTAAGGTACCGACGAAGGTTGGGATACGAACGTACATACGTGCTTGCATGAGAGATATGCGTTTCACTTCTAGTTTGAGTTTGAGAGAATCTGGGCGCCATTTGGAGGTTTTCAATGTTTGTCACTTCCAGGGCTTTAGTTCATAATTTTCAATATTGTAAACCGTGATTTTATTAGATTTGATTTTGATATCTCCGGCAATTGATCCTAGCCAGATAATAGGAACAGTTTCACAGCCCTATAGGTTCCGGAGGCTATTTGTACTTCTTTAAAATTTGTTCTTTGATGACTAATAATCGAAATTTGAAAAAGTGAGTTTTATAAAATCCCACGACATCAGTGTCGAAAAAAGAGATATGCGTTTCACTTCTAGTTCTCAAGCTTCCTGTTTCTCTTATTCGTGTATAACCTCTGGATATGGTACGAGGTCTTACATCTTCTTTCTCTTCTCTTGCTTTCTAGGATTTCACAATTGGCCAAACTGACCTCAGAGTGAACTCACCTATGGTGGGCAAACCATTCAACCTAACCTATCACACAGTGCATCCCCAGTGCTATATTAGTTACTTAAAATTGTTATGGTCAGTCAGGTGCCTAAGGTGGTATATCCTTATCCCTATCAATAGTGACTCCCACCTCCTAGGGCAGAATACAGGAGTTTCGGAGCACCAACGAATATATGGCCCCTTTGATAGGCAGAGAGCCAAAAAAAATTTTTCATACGCATATACACCAATCTCTCGATTTATGGTGTTGGGCCCATAATATGAGCAGTTTGACCTCTTGGTGCCTACATGATTTAAATCGAGATATAATTTATGTATGTTGGTCAATCTGCAAGCTTATTTGAATATAGCTGCTTCTATAGGCCATTCCTCCATTTTATGGTCTAGAGCTCATAAAAGAGGCATTATTATAAAATTTCGCAGAATTTAAGCATTTTGAGTTGTATAGAAATCCTCGCCAAACGTGTCGACTATGCTCAAAATTAGACAATGTATCTTTAACTTATAGCTCTTGTATGTAAAGTTCCAAATGTAGGCCTTACACATTTAGCTTAAATCGCTCATATACAAATTTGGCTTGTTTAAACTGAGATATGGCCTTATTTTATTGCTTTCGCAGTGTCTTTAGTTGTTTCCATGCACTCTTTGCTTCTTATTACCACTTTTTTCAGTGCAATAATCCCTTAAAATTACAGATTTGCTTCATTTATCACAAAATTAATATAAAATATTGAAGGAGAAAATTTTTCATTTCGAACTTAATCTCTTCATTTATCACATTTCACTTTAATCCAAAAAGAAAAAAATAAAAAATTCCAACAAGTCACACCCAAGTGGGACAAATTATATGCATGTGCATTTGTTACATATATGTACATTAGCATGCATGAACATAGGGTGAGTAGGGTGGTAGTAAGAATCAGGATTCCTTTTTGAAATATTCCTGTAATATAAACAAGTAATACGGCTTTAGGTTCAACCGGACGGAACTTTGGATAATCACCACCTTGTATATATATGACTACCATTAAAAAAAAATGAGGTGAAATATGAATCATAAATGACACATAGTAGGTCCTTAAAAATATGATCCAAGCTGGACCAAACTTGGTAATAAAATGGGTATTAATAGCAGCTGTTAAGGAATCCACCACCTAAAATCAGTAGATCGGTAAATTTGACAGCTATATCCATATATGGGTTGAGTATGGGTGGTGCAGAGGTTAGCATGACCGTCTATGACGCTGCCTGGGTTCGAATCCTGGCGGGAATATCCGAAAAATTTCAAACAAATCAGATAATACTTCCCGTGTCCACTGGCTCAAGATCTCAAATTGGAAGATTTCGTTTTATATGGAAGTTTTATCCAAATCTGAACCGATATGGTCCATTTACAATCCCCAACGACCTATATCGGTAATAAGTATATGTACATAACTTCAAACGGTTAGCCTTACGCATTCGACTGCTATTGTGATTTTGATGGATGGATATGTCTACATCGTCTTAGATTGTCAACACGATGAAGAATATACTTACTTTATGGGGTTGTAGATCATTATAAACAGAATGACACCATCCGCGCCGAGTAGGATTCGAATAGGTAAATATAAGCCCCCATATAAACCAGTCCCTGGATTCAAATTCTTGAGTCCCCAGAATTCTCTCAATTTTAATAGGATTTTGCTGAAATTTTCCTGGCTGATGGTCAGCGCCGAGTATAATTCGAATCCGTTTATAAGCTGATGTAGCTCCCATATAAATTGATCCACATATTTGGCTTCTTGAGCCTAAGGAAGCTTAAATTTTCATCCGATTTCGGTGAAATTCAAATTTTAACAGACAGACGGATGGATAGACGGACGGACAGACAGATGGGCATGGCTAGACCATTACAGATTTTCACGAGGACCAAGAATATAAATACTTTTTTGGTGTGGTGGGTATACTAACACATGTACACACATTAACCAAGCTGTTCTTGTGCACGTTCACAATAATGTGCAACAATATGTGCAATATGCAATATATGCAATTTGCCCACCACTATTAACAGGTTCCGAGATTAATATTTTGATGTGTTGTAAACGAATATGTATACAACCCCACCCTTTAGGTAGGTAGGCATATGTATCTAATATGTATACAACCCCATTCTTCATCCTACCTACCTACATTCAGTTGTAGGTATACAAAATTGTGATTTGTCGCAAGGATCAAGATATCATGTCAGTGTGACTATCATGTCAGTGAAAGCTGTTCGCTTTAAATTTCAGCACAATGAAAATTGGCCTTCTTTTTTACAACCAACTTGCCGAACCGGGCCCGCTCCGCTGCGCCTTCTTTAACTCTCTTATATTTTTTTAGGGTGGGGACAATTCGCCCTGAATACGGATATCGCATTCGTGCCATTGTAGCCTATGACGCTGGACGCGTTCGAATCCTGGCGAGAACATCGGACAAAGCATTGTTTATCCCCTCTTAATGTTGGCGACATTTGCGAGGTACAATGCCATGCATGGTAATTTTAGAAATTTTCCCCAAAGAGGTGTCGCACTGCGGGACACCGTTCGGACTCGGCTATAAAAAAGGACCCTTATCATTGAGTTTAAACTTGAATCGAAAATCACTCATTGTTGGGTGAGAATTTGGCCCTTATCGGTTCTTGATGGTAATGTTCTTCCTTAAGGTAATGTTGTCATTAAGGGTGGGATGGCACCTCAGACATATCGACTCAAATATGGATATAAAATTCGTGCTGTACTTTCAAATCCCTTTAATGTGAGCACCATATTGGCAATGCCAGTAAATTTGAACCGTTTGGAGGGTGTTTTAGGGCTGGGGCGGCCACCTGCACTTTGCACTGAAAATAGATATCAAATTCGTTCTTTATTCCCAAAGGATATGAAGCGCAGATTATGGGGTGCTTTAGGGCTTTCCCCAAACCACTTGGCTCCAAAATTGAATATCAAATTCGTTTTGTACTCTCAAATAATTTTCATTTGAGTCTCATAATGTCATAAGGGGTCAAATAACCCATTTGATGTATCTTTAGGAGGAAAAGCGCCACCTAGATTTGAACGTAAATTTTAATGTCATATTCGTAATCTAATCCCTAATACCTTTCATATGAGTCCCATATAGCCATGGTCGGCTAATATGCCCATTTAGGGGGTATTTGGGTGTGGGCGACCTCCCATTACTTGGACCCAATGTTTTGTGCCATATTTGTAATCTACTGCCTAATACTTTTCATTTGATTCCCATATTGAAATTAACTTCGAATATATCTGTTTAGAGGAGTTTTCGAGTTGAAGAACCCGCTGGGCACTTGGACCCAAATTTTAGTACCATATTCGTATATTATTTTTCTGGTCTCCAATACCTTTCATTTGTTACCCTTATTGTGCCCATCGGACAACTTTCAGACATGGATGCCGTTTTTGGTTATGATTTTGGGTTGTGTTTTTGGCATAAGGGGGAGGATCCGTTCCCCGTCCGATATCGAAAAATTATATGGACCATGTTTCCTTCCAGACCACCCTACACAGTATGCGAAAATTTTGAGAAAATCGGTTCTGCCGTTTTTCAGTCTATACGGAACAAACAAACCGAGTCCTATATATCCGTGATTGGCTAATGTGCCAATTTTGGGCGTGTTTGTGGGGGTGGTGTGACCCCTTATATTTCGACATGAATTTGTATGCCAGAATCGTTATGTACTCCCGTATACTTTTTATTTGATACCCATATTGTCCTTATCGGTCCACTTTTGATTTTGGGTGGTGTTTTTGGGGTAAAGGTGGAGGATCCGCCCCCTTCCGTTATCAACAAATTTTAACGCCTATTCCTACTTTGTGACCATATTCGTAATCTACTCCCGAATACCTTTCATTTAAGATCCATGTTGTCATGATCGTCAAATAAATCTTTTGGGGCTTGGGCGGCCGCCCAAGTATTTGGACCCAACTATTATTATGAAATTCGTACTCTACTCTTGAATACCTTTCATTTGAATCCCATATTGTCCCGATCGGTCTACTTTTATTTGTGGGTAGTACTTTAGGGGTAAGGGGGAGGGTCCGCCCCCCTCCCAATATCAAAAAATTGTATAGCCTATGTTTCCTTTCAGACCAACCTACAAAATCTGTGAAAATTTCAAGGTAATCGGTTCAGCCGATTTTTTGAATCTATACGAAACAAACCGACAAACAAACAAACATACAAACAAACACAAATTGAATTTTTTATATGAGATTTGAAGAGCCACACTTATGGAAAAATTTTGCAAATGCAATGCCAATGAACATTCTATTAAGGAACTGGGGCAAACTTCTCACAAATCTATGAATGCTGTCCTATTCAATTTTTAGCTCAGTGATAAGGGACCTCCTTTTTATAACCGAGTCCGAAAAACGTGCCTCAGAGCGACACATCTTTGGGGAGAAACTTTTACAAGGCAAAGTACCTCACAAATGTCGCCAGCATTAGGAGGGGATAACAAACGCTGAAAATTTTTCTGATGATCCTGCCAGGATTCGAAAACAGGCGTTCAGAGTCATAGGCGGACATGCTAACCTCTGCGTTACGGTGGCCTCTTAATAAATTTTACTAGTCTGCATTAACTTGCCATTTTAGGAACATATAGGCTCCACCCTAACGTCGCTAAGCTCTAATTTATTTTTTTTTTTTTGAAATTTAAGACAGCTGTGGAAATGGTCACAACGCATAATGCACTGCTACAAAGATAATTCATGTGAAGGAGCTTGCATAGGAAAATAAGCACTCATACACCTACACACTCAAACACCTATACAATTTTTTGCCTTTAGAAAGCTTTTAGTAACCTCTCCACTCTACTTTTCCAGAGTAACAACTCCAAACATTTATAGCAATAAGTTGAGCATAGGAAATGGCTTAGAACAATGAATAGCCATTCTAGTAACCCAAAAGACCATGTAAGAGAGGTGTTGCAAAGCGTAGCACTTCATTGTGGGTGACGACGAACAATTGCAATTTATTGCCAAGGAAATCCAGCTCTGACACCAACTACAGCACAGACGCTGCCACCCACCATCACCAACAACTATTGTTGTTGGTAGTGGTGACGCTGTTTGGAAAATGAAATGCTTGCTGGTCAGGAAGAGGGCTAGCAAAGTGTCAGCTCTCCATTATACATCTCTATTTTAGGTAAACAACAAAACTCTAAAATGAAGTACCACAAAAAGTGGCCGACTGCAGAAACTGAAAATTAAAAACTTTTAGTATTAGTGTATGAGGGAAAAGGGGAGAACTGAAGTCTCCTCGAAAGGAAATATGCATGTGCGAAATGTACAAAAGGCTCCCGAATGGCGAAAGTTTTATGTGATAGAACGGAAGTTGGGGTGAATACAGTTGCACATGTGGAAATATTAGACAAGATCGCACAAATACAAAACTCAAATTTTAGTAAGCCACAACAAAAGCGTTATGAATCAAGCCAGTGGGAGGGTCCCATAGTGGTATAGGAGTATTAAAAAGGGAAATAAGTTGTAAATTTATGAACACACTGAATTATCATTGAAAAATGGGAATAACTCAGCAGCTAGCCAGCGAGGTGCAAAGTTTCAGAGTTTGAGAGAATCTGGGCGCCATTTGGAGGTTTTCAATGGTTGTCACTTCCAGGGCTTTAGTTAACAATTGCCAATATTGTAAACCGTGATTTTATTAGATTTGAATTTGATATCTCCGGCAATTGATTCTAGCCGGATAATAGGAAGAGTTTCGCAGCCCTATAGGTTTCGGAGGCTATTTGTTCTTCTTTAAAATTTGTTCTTTGATAACCAATAATCGAAATTTGAAAAAGTGAGTTTTATAAAATCCCACGACATCAGTGTTGAAAAAGTTCTGGATTCAAAGAAAATTGGCTATAGCTACTGTATAGAAAGATCTTCCTATTGTAGTGGACGTGAGTTGAACCAAGTGTAAAGGTTAGGTCGATCGAATCCAGAACCCAAGAAATGAAACACGTTGCTTCTATCAACTCTTAACTACTACTAATCGAGAGACTCAATTTTTATACCCTACACCATTACTGTGGTACAGGGTATTATAACTTAGTGAATTTGTTTGTAACATCCAAAGGAAGAGATATAGACTCAGAGAGATACTCAGAATCACTTTCTGATTCGATTTAGCTATGTCCGTCTGTCTGTCTGTCCGTCCGTCTGTCTGTCCGTCTGTTCATGTTAATTTGTGTACAAAGTACAGGTCGCAGTTTTCATCCGATCGTCTTAAAATTTGATACAGGCATGTTTTTTGGCCTAGAAACGAAGACTATTGAAATTGGAGAAAATCGGTTCTGATCTGGATATAGCTCCCATATATATGTTCGTCCGATTTTCAGTACTAATGCAATAAAATGGTCATTTGTTAACCGATTCTCTCGAAATTTGGCAGAAAAGATTTTTTTACGATTCTCGACATTACTGATGAATTTCATGAAAAATTGGTTCAGATTTAGATATAGCTCTCAACCACTGCCAGCACATTTGTTGACCAATCTTGCCTAAATATTGCACAACGCTTTCCTCGACGACTACCTCAATAAACATAGAGTTTGGTCAAAATCGGTTCAGATTTAGTTATAGCTTCCATATGTTCATACGATTTGCAGTAATATTGCAATAAAATGGTCTTTTATCAACCGATTTTGTCGCAATTCGGCAAGATTGATTTTCTCTTGACTCTCAATATTACTGGTGAATTTCATGAAAATCGGTTCGGATTTAGATATAGCTCCCATATATATATGTTGCCCAATTTTTACAGCAAGCGCATTTATTGATCCATCTTGCCGAAATTTTGCAAAACGCTTTCCTCGACGACTCGGTTCAGTTCAGATTTAGATATAGCTCTCATATATATGTTCGTCCGATTTTGAGAAATATTGCAAAAACGTGATCATTTGTTATCCGATTCTGTCGAAATTTAGTGAGAAGGATTTTCTTATGAGTCTCAATATTACTGGTGAATTTCATAGAAAACGGCCCAGATTTAGATATAGCTGTCATATATGTATATCGCCAGATTTTCACCCCAAGAGCCACTGCAAGCGCATTGTTTGACCAATCTTACAAAAATGTTGCACAACGCTTTCCTCGACGACTACCACATTATCTGAGAAGTTTGCTCGGAATCGATTCAGAATTAGATATAGTTCCCATATATCACATCTTCCTTTTCATGTTGACTCTCACTGTTGCTTTGGTAGACATCTTCTGAGTTTGTTGTCTCGTTCGAAAATACTCGCGCTGGCTTTAATTAATCTATTGAAACCTTATCTTTGCGTTGCCCTCTCTTTAAAACAAAATACAATCGTTGCTCCACCTCAAACGGGCCTTCAAACGGTGGTTCAAAAGGTAGTCGAGTACGGTCCGTAAGTACAAAAACAAATTTGCATTTCTGTAATTGAGGTTCGATGAAAGTTTTCATTGTAGAATGCCACGACGGTTTAGCAGTCCGCAAGTCACCCATAGCTTGCCGAAGTTTTTTAACGAAATCTGTATGGCTTTCTTTCGCTTTGCTCTGTACAAAAATTCGCCTGGCAACCGCAGCTGTGTTCCGTAGAGAAGCTCTGCAGGGCTGACATCTATGTCGGGTTTCACAGTCGCACGAAGTCCCAACAAAATCAATGGAAGAACAAAGCACCAATCATTTGTTGCATAGCACTTGATGACACTTTTAAGTGTGCGATGCCATCTCTCTATCCTTCCATTCGCTTGCGGATGGTATGCAGTAGTACGCAGATGACTTATTCCAAATGTGTTTCTTCCAAGAGCGATGATACAAACTGCCGTCCTAGAGCCATAGTTACTTTTTCTGGCGCACCCTATAGAGCGATCCAGCCGTTGACGAAAGCTGTTGCGACAGAGTGAGCAGTAATATCGGGGATTGGAATTGCTGTAGGCCACCTCGAAAATCTGTCTATGCAGGTAAGACAGTAACGATTATCTGCTTATGTCGGCAGGGGCCCAATCAAATCGATGTTGACGTGCTGGAAACGCTTATTTGAAGCAGAGTATGGCTCGATCGGTGCAGTAGTATGTCGCCCAATCTTTCCTCTCTGGCATGGTATGCAACTTCGTACTAAAGTGGCTACGTCTTTTCTAATGCCTGGCCAAACATACCGATCCATCACAAGATGTCGCATAGCACGAATGGCGGGGTGTGACAGGCTGTGCAATTTCTTCAGAACCAACTCTCTTTGTGTCAATGGCACATACTGGTTCTTAGCCAGTGCTGATTTTTCAAAACTAAGTATAGCTTGGACCCTTTTCCTCGGCGGCTTAAGACCCTCGCTTGTTATGGTATGGCCTAAAAATTCCAACTCGGTTTGACCAATCTTGCATTTGCTTGTGTTGATGGACAAATTCCCTCTGAGGCACTTGAGGCAACTAAAATATCGTCGATGTAGGCAAATGCGAAATCTAAATCTCTCAACAGCTCGTCGATGTATCGCTGGAAAGTTTGGGCAGCATTTCTCAGCCCAAACGTCATATGCATAAACTCATACAAGCCGAAAGGTGTTGGTATGACCGTTGACGAATGACAATTTTCGGTATGTTGTCAGGCAAATCGATGGCTGAAAATATTTTCTTCTCCTGCAGAATATTCGTGACGTCAAGCAAATATGGTATGGAATACCTGTCTGGCCTATTCTGTGCGTTTAGCGCACAGTAGTCACCACACGGCGTTGAGCGTCATAGGCGGACTTGCTAACCTCTGCGCTACGGTGGCCTCTATTTAGCTGCCATATATATTAATGGTCTTGGGCCAATACAAGTTACATTTTTTTCCCCGATTTTGATGAAATTTAGCACAATGAGTTTTGTAGGACACTTGATATTTGTACCGATTTTTGCCAAGATCGGATCGTATTTAGTTATGGTCCCCTTATCTCTCGATTAAAAGTATTTTACCCATAAATGTCTTAAATATTACCCGATTGTCCGATATGGCAGGAATTGAAAACAGTGAGTTGTATTAGACTCCTCGACGCCCGAGCCGATTTTGGTCTACATAGGACCATATTTCTATATCTGCAATGGGTTAATAGATTGTGCTTTATTAACCGGAATTTGACGAGATGTGGTTTATATACATAAATCTGAGGTGGTGGGTATTCAAAGTTAGGTCCGGCCGCAATTAATGCGTTTGTGCTTGTTTAAAAATGCCTTTCACCAGAAAATCAGAACAAATAGCCACTTTGGATTGCTTCTTTGGAAGATTTGACACTTTCAGCCTTGGCAAATTATGCCAAAAAGTTTGTTTCACTCTTTTAACGAACCTACCTAATACGAAATAAATTCCTTTTCGCATTTAAATCTATAAGTACGTATCCAAACAACTCTGGCCCCGGGCGTGACAAGGGATACATGTGGTCCATGAGATTTACACCAAATGCATAACGTACTTCACATACCTCTGTCACAACAGATCAAAGGCTTTCCTATATGAGCGTGAGTGTGTGTGTGTTTGTGTGTGTGGAAGTAAATACAAAGAATGAGAAAAAAGGCCTCAGGTTCTTATTTCCATTGCAAGTGACGTGGGGTGTTCTTAACTACATTGGTAGCTACCTACAGGAAACGGAAGTAGAAAGTTTGAAACAAGTAAAAGCTCGTTAAGTTCAGCCGAGATGAATCTTATATACCCTCCACCTCATTCTTGAATGACTTTTTCGTATATATTAAAGCTATATCAAGTAATGGACCGTTGTGGACCGTACTTGTAATGGCTGTTAGAAGTTATAATAAATACCTCCTACAAATGTCAGGCCAATCGAACAATAATTGCTCTCTCTGAAGCTCAAGAAATCAGATCGCAAAATTGGTCATATAGGTGCTATATAAAATTACAGGCTGATATGAATTATACTTGGCATGTTTGTTGGAAGTCTTAGTCAAACACTACATTCGAAGCCTCAGTCAAATTGGCCGGTTATTAGATTAGGTTATGTAAGTGTGGCAGTCCTTTACGAACTCACTTAGATAATTTAAGGTCCATTGTGATACCACAGTTGCGACAGACCAATCGAATCCACGACCCCTGCAATGGTAATCCAAGCAAGCTACCAACTCAGCTACTGGGGCGCCCGGGCGGTAATTGCGTCTTCTAGATTCTCAAGAAGGCAAATCAGAAATCAGGTTTATATGGCAGCCAGTTATGGGCCGATATTTGGCACACTTATTGTAAGTCATAGTAAAATGCCACGTGGATAAGTATTGTGGCAGGTTCAAAAAGTAAAATCGGGGTGTTGGTTTATATGGCAGCTATATTAGATTATGGACCGATTTGAACCATACTTAGCGCAGTTGTTGACAGTCGTTATAAAATGCAAGTGAAAAATTTCTTTCAAATCGGATAAGTATTGTGCCCTCTAGAGACTAAAGAAGTAAAATCGGTGGGTTGGTTTATATGGCAGCTATATCGAAACATTTACCGATTTGGCCCATTTGCAATCCCAACTAATCTGTACTTATACTAAGTACATATGCAGAATTTTAAGCGCCTAGCTTTACTTCTTCGAAAATAGCGTGCTTTCGGCAGACAGACAGAAGGACAGACAGACAGACAGACAGACGGACAGACAGACGGACAGACAGACGGACAGACAGACGGACAGACAGACGGACAGACAGACGGACAGACGGACAGACAGACGGACAGACAGGCGGACAGACAGACGGACAAACAGACGTACAGACAGACGGACAGACAGACGGACAGACAGACGGACAGACAGACGGACAGACAGACGGACAGACATACGGACAGACATACGGACAGACAGACGGACAGACATACGGATAGACAGACAGACGGAAAGACAGACAGACGGACAGAGAGACGGACAGCCAGACGGACAGACGTTCTCAGTTTAACATTTCGATGAGTTACCAAAGGAATTATGAAATAAGCATACCCCCGTGCTATGGTAGAGGGTATAACAATTAAAAGGGCTTTAAGTTCGGACGGGGAGAACATTGAATACTCACCACCTCGGGTATATGTGTAAACCAGCCTTCGTCATAATCCAATAAAAAATGTATAATTTACGCCCCCATAGAAGCTTTATCAAAATATGGCCCGATTTGGACCAAATTCTACAATTGAGAGATCTAATAAGTACATGTCATTCTTCAACTTTGTAGAACAAAATATTGATCTTTTTCAGTAGCCATATCCAAATATAGACCGATCTGAATCATATAAGATTCGGATGTCAAAAAGCTTAATAAAAGTCACTGTGTCAAATTTCAGCGAAATCGGATTATAAGTGTGTTTTTTATGGCGCCAAGATTTTAAATCGAGAGATCGGTCTATATGGCAGCTGTATCCAAATATGCATCGATTTGGGCCAAATTAAAGAGGGCTGTAAAAAGGCCTAACACAACTCACTGTCCCAAATTTTGGCGAAATCGGAAAATAAATGCACCTTTTATGGGCCAAAAACCTTAAATCGAAAGAGATCGGTCTATATGACAGCTATATCCAAATCTGAACCGATCTGGGCCAAATTGCAGAAAGTTGTTTAAACGCCTAACGCAACTCACTGTCCCAAATTTTGGCGAAGTCGGACAATAAATGCGCCTTTTATGGGTCCAAGACCCACAATCGAGAGATCGGTCTATATGACAGCTATATCCAAATCTGGACCGATCTGGGCCAAATTGAAGAGGAATGTTGAAGGGCCTAACACAACTCACTGTTCCAAATTTCGGCGAAATCGGACAATAAATGCGCCTTTTATGGCCCCAAGACCTAAAATCGAGAGATCGGACTATATGACAGCTATATACAAATCTCTACCGATCTGAGCCAGATTGAATAAAAATGTTGAAGGACTATATCCAAATATGAATCGATTTGGGCCAAATTAAAGAGGGCTGTAACAGGGCTTAACACAACCTATTGTCCCAAATTTCGGCGAAATTGGATAATAAATGCTCCTTTTATGAGCCCAAGACCTTAAATCGGAGGATCGGTCTATATGACAGCTATATCCAAAACTCCACCGATCTGTGCCATTTTGCAGAAAGATGTCGAAGAGTCTAACTTAACTCACTGTCCCAAATTTTGGCGACATCGGACAATAAATGCGTCTTTTATGGGCCCAAAACCTAAAATCGATAGAACGGTCTATATGGCAGCTATATCCAAATCTGGACCAATCTCCACCGATCTGAGCCAGATTGAAGAGAAATGTTGAAGGGCCTAACACAACTCACTGTCCCAAATTTCAGCGATATCGGACAATAAACGCACCGTTTATGGACCCAAGACCTTAAATCGCCGGATCGGCGAAATCGGATAATAAATGTGGCTTTTGTGGGCTTAAGACCCTAATCGGCGGATCGGTCTATATAAGGGCAATATCAAGATATAGTCCGATATAGCCCATATTCATACTTAAACTGCTTATGGACAAAAAAAGGAATCTGAGCAAATTTTCAACGCAATATATATATTTTTAAAGGCTGTAGCGTGATTTCAACAGACAGAAGGACGGACAGACAGACGGACGGGCATGGCTAGTTCGTCTTGGATTTTAACGGCTGGATCGTCTTGGATTTTTTAACTGATCAAGTATATATATACTTTATAGGGTCGGAAATGGATATTTCGATGGGTTGGAAACGGAATGACAAAATGAATATACCCCCATTCTATGGTGCAGGGTATAAAAAAGAGTTGTTTGTTGCTGGGTGAGTTTAATCCCTATCTAAGTAAGTTTTGAGTGCTGCAAATAGCACATAACCAACACTGGTTGCACCCTTCCACTTGAGCTCTCAAATGGATTATGTTCTCCTGCTAACCCCTTTCCGACCCCTAAACATCCTTTTGCAATTACATTCCATTGCTCCATTTTGTAAGTCTTTGTCCTTTGTACTGAATGAATGGTGGCGTCATCAACCAACAACAGCCAACTCGACACTTATCTTCTTTGTCTTCGGTTGTACGGCTCGCTCTCAACGATACCTTGTAACGGTCATTATACCGTTGTGCGTTTGTGAATAAAACGGATTAACATTTCAACACATTTACATGACATCCTCCCAAGTCTCTGAGTTGGTTAGGTAGAGGGCGCGAGAGAGACCGAGAGAGAGAGAGAGCAATTCTACGAATGGCTAGATATGGTTATGGCAATAATTTCAGTCAAGTAGTCAATGGAAAGGTCAACCGGCAAAAGGTTGATATGAATCGAAGATGAATTTCGTCATAACTACTTGCGTGTTCTCTGTAAATGGCAAAAAGCTCTAGAAATAAAAACTTCTAAAGAATTTTAGGGAATGTTGATTTTTCTTTATCTTAAATGAAAGCAGGTATGTGTTTGAAAGCCAAGTGTTGCATTGGTAATAGAAATTGATTTGGGACATCTGTCATAGGAGATCTCTATCACATTAATTTTGTCAATGATTTTGCAATATTTCCGATTTTTATCGGTAAAATCTTTGTGTAGTAGATTTTTCTAGAAAAAATATTTTATATGTCCCAAATCTAGAATTTTTGCCCAAAGACTAATTTTTGTCTTAATAAACGGTCGCTTAGCTAGAAAACGTATTTTAAATACAAATTTGCTCTTATGAGAACATCGCACAAGTTTCTCACATGTCAACGTCGTTTGTCTGATTCAAGTTTTAGCTCAACGAGTCCAAGACCGTATGGTATGCCTCAGGGCATATTCATCGATTCATGTTTTAGCTCATTCAAGTCCAAGACCGTATGGTATGCCTCTTTGAGGAGAAGTTTTTACATGGCTTTGTGCGGCACACATTTCGCCAGTATTTGGAGGGGATAACCATAGGTGGACATTTTTTCTGATCTACAAACCCTGACGTTCACCATCAACAGCGGAAATGGTAACCTCCTCAATTGCCCCAGGCATTTCAGTGTTTGTATCTCTACGATTTTCATTTAATCCTTTTCAATTTCTCTTTTTTTGCATACCTCCGTCCACGTTGATGGCCGAACATGCTTGCATTACAATATTCTTAAATATATTCATATAGATTTGTACATTTTCGCATTACAATACACCCTGTACTATGTACGAATGAAGGGGAATTTTATAGTATCACATCCTTTGTTGTTACTCCATCTTTATTTGCCCTCTTTATCGTTAAGCTGCAGCAGCAGCAGCAGCAGCAGCAGCTGGAGATGTAGAGTGGCATGCAGATGCATGAAACGACGAAGGACTAGTGTCAGTGCAAGTATGCAAATATTTGCATAAGGCATTGTTTTAACAAATACATGTCAGAAGACAGGCTATGTACATCATAGGCAATACCATGAGCAGCATTATCATTACTCATAAGGTAGGTATGGTGTGGATGGTGATTATGGGACCCTGGGCATAGGGAAAGAAGTACAAGCACCTTGTCCCAAATCATTCTCTTTTGTAGCACACATATATTACAATTTTATTATATTTCAATGTGCTCTTAGCTGCTTGGCATTTACAGTGGGGTTTTGGGGTCGAATGGTAGCAAGAATTGCTGTACTAATTAAAAACAAGTAAAAAGGCGTTAAGTTCGGCCGGGCCGAACTTTGGATACCCACCACCTCGGGTATTTATGTAAACCACTTTTCATCAAAATTCGGTGAAAATTTCATACCTTATACTCATCTACCTCATACCGATCTGAACTATATACGACGCGGATGTCGAAAAGCCGAACATAAGTCACTGTGTCAAATTTCAGTGAAATCGGATTATAAATGCGCCTTTTATGGGGCCAAGACTTTAAATCGAGATATCGGTCTACATGGCAGCTATATCCAAATCTGGACCGATTGGGCCAAGTTGCATAAACATGTCGAAGAGCCTAACACTAAGCACTGTCCCAAATTTCGGCGAAATCGGACAATAAATGCCTCTTTTATAAGCCCTAAACTTTAAATCCAGAGATCGGTCTATATGGCAGCTATATTCAAATCTGGACTGATCTGGGCACAATTGAAGAAGGACGTCGAAGAGCCTAACCAAACTCACTGTCTCAAATTTCAGCGACTTCGGACAATAAATGCGTCTTTTATGGCCCCAAAACCTAAAACCTGGATATCGGTCTATATGGCAGCTATATCCAAATCTGGACCGATATGTGCGATATTGCAGAAGTATGTCAAGGGGCTTAACTTAACTCACTGTTCCAAATTTCGGGGACATCGGGCAATAAATGAGCATTTTATGGGCCCAAAACATTAAATTGAGAGATCGGTCTATATGGCAGCTATATCCAAATTTGAACCGATCTGGACCAAATTGAAGAAATATGTCAAAGGGCCTAACACATCTCACTGTCCCAAATTTCAGGAAAATCGGATAATGAATGTGGCTATTATAGGCCTTACACCATAAATAGGAGGATCGGTCTATATGGCAGCTATATCCAAATCTGGACCGATCTGAGCCAAATTGACAAAGGATGTCGAAGGGCCTAACACAACTCACTGTCCCAAATTTCAACAAAATCGAATAATAAATGTGGCTTTTATGGGCCTAAGACCCTAAATCGGCGGATCGGTCTATATGGGGGCTATATCAAGATATAGTCCGATATAGCCCATCTTCGAACTTAACCTGCTTATGGACAAAAAAAGAATCTGTGCAAAGTTTCAGCTCAATATCTCTATTTTTAAAGACTGTAGCGTGATTTCAACAGACAGACGGACAGACGGACGGACATGGCTAGATCGTCTTAGATTTTTACGCTGATCAAGAATATATATACTTTATGGGGTCGGAAATGGATATTTTGATGTGTTGCAAACGGAATGACAAAATGAATATACCCCCATCCTTCGGTGGTGGGTATAAAAAACAATTAAAAGCGTGATAAGTTCTGCCGGGTCGAATCTTGGGATCCGACAACCATGGGAGGATCCGACTAAAATATGGGAGCTATATCTGGTTATGAACCGTACTTGGCACAGGAAGTCATAATAGATAACTATTGGGTTGCCCAAAAAGTAATTGCGGATTTTTCATATAGTCGGCGTTGACAAATTTTTTCATAGCTTGTGACTCTGTAATTGCATTCTTTCTTCTGTCAGTTATCAGCTGTTACTTTTAGCTTGCTTTAGAAAAAAAGTGTAAAAAAAGTATATTTAATTAAAGTTCATTCTAAGCTCAATTAAAAATGCATTTACTTTCTTTTAAAAAATCCGCAATTACTTTTTGGGCAACCAATACAAGCAACATTTTAACCAAATCGGGCAAAGGGGCTCAAGAAGTCAAATCGGGAGATTGATTTATATGGGAGCTATATCCGATTATAGACCGATTTGGAACGTACTTAGCACAGTTATTGGAAGTCATATTAGAACACTATGCGAAAAATGTCAACCAAATCGGACAAAAATTGCGTTTTCGAGCGGCTCAAGAAATCAAATCGGGAGATCGGTTTATATGGGAGCTATATCCAAATCTGAACCGATATGGCCCATTTACAATCCCCAACGATCTACATCAATATTAAGTAACTGTGCAAAATTTCAAGCGGCTAGCTTTACGCGTTCGACTGCTATCGTGATTACGACAGACGGACGGACGAACACGCTAGATCTCCGAGATCTAGTATCTAAATTTCGGATGGGGTACCTGGCGAGTCCGCACCATCCCCATAACCTACTAAATATATATAAAGTCCAGTCAAGACAATAGGGGATCCAAAAGAAATGTATTTACGGGTAACCAGTAAGGAAAGGGAAAAGACGGGCGGTGCCGATTATATAATACCCATGCATGTAGTTATTTTTATACGTAGATCTTTTCTCGAAATCTAGTCAGACTTAAATTTGGATACCAATAGCAATTTAGAACCTTGTAAGATTTTCCTACTATAGGACAGAAGATTTGCATTTCGACATCTTTAAAAGGCCATATTGGATAAAAGATTGTAAATGCAAATTTTGCCCATGAACATTCCACTAAGGAACAGGGGCAAACTTCTCACATATCAATGAGTGCAGTCCGATTCAAGTTTTAAGCTCAATGATAAGGGGCCTCCTTTTTATAGCCGAGTCCGAACGGCATGCCGCAGTGCGACACCCCTTTCGAGAGAAGTTTTACATGGCATAGTACCTCACAAATGTTGCCAGCATTAGGAGGGGAAAACCACCGTTGAAAATTTTTTCCGATGGTCTCGCCAGGATTCGAACCCACGCTGAACGCCTAGGTTCGACTAAGCGGACATGCTAACCTCTGCGCTACGGTGGCCTCCATTGAAACCTGTTCCAATTTTATTGACACATACTGGGATACGAAATAGAACACCTCACGCCCTATATTGTAGAGATGTGACCAACGTTGTAGATTTTACTTCCTTGAAAGTTCATATCGGATGAAATATACACATTGGAGCTATATCTAAATTAGAATTCATTTTAATGAAATTTTCCGCACGTATTGGAACGTCAATTTAAACGTCTCATGCAAAATCGGACGAAATTATGGATTCTACAGCCTTAAAAAGCCAAATCGGATGAACGATATATATGGGAGCTATATCCAAATCTAAACCGATTTTTATGAAATTTTGCACACATATGAAGATAAAGCACCTCATGCAAAATTTTGTAAAGAACGGACCAAAATTGTGGCTTCTACAGCCTTAAAAGGCCAAATCGGATGAAAGATATATATGGGAGCTATATCTAAATTTGAAAAAAATTTTGCACATACAATGAGACTTCACAAAAACGACTCCACGCCAAATTCGGACCAAAATTAAGGCTTTTACAGCTTTAATTGTTCAAATCGGATGAAAGATATATATGGGAGCTATATCTAAATCTGAACCGATTTTGATGAAATTTTCCAGATATGTTAAGACTTGTTACAAAACAATCCGTGACAAATTTTGTGCAGATCGGTTGAAAATTGTAGCTACTACGGCCATTTAAGTGCAAATCGGGCGATACATATATATGGAAGCTATATCTAAATCTGAACCGATTTTTATGCAATTTTGCATACATGTGGAGACGTCCAATAAAACACCCAATGCCAAATTTTGTAAAGATCGGTAAAAAATTGTGGCTTCTACAGCCTTTAACGGCCATATCGGATGAAGGATATATATGGGAGTTATATCTAAATCTGGACCGATTTTCATGAAATTTTTCACACATATTAGGACATCAAATAAAATACCTCGCACAAAACATTTTAAAGATCGGACTAAAACTGTGGCTTCTACAGCCTTAAAAGTCCATATCGGATGAAAGATATATATGGGAGCTATATCTAAATCTGGACCGATTTTTATGATCGGACTTAACTGTGGCTTCTACAGCCTTAAAAGTCCATATCGGATGAAAGATATATATGGGAGCTATATCTAAAACTGAACCGATTTTTATGAAATTTTGCACACATATGTAGACCTCAAATAAAATATCCAGTGCCAAATTTTGTAAAGATCGGACTAAAATTGTGGCTTCTACAGCTATAAAAAGCCATATCGGATGAATGATATATATGGGAGCTATATCTAAATCTGAACCGATTTTTTTCAAAATCAATAGCGTTCGTCCTTGGGCCAAAAAAATGACATGTGCGAAATTTCGTGACAATCGGATAACAAATATGACCTGCACTTTGATTACAAGAATACATAGACTCACAGGCGGACAGACGAACAGACGGACATGGCTATATCGAATCAGAAAGTGATTCTAAGTCGATCGGTATACTTATCAATGGGTCTAGCTCTTTTCCTTCTTTGCGTTGCAAACAAATGCAATTTATAGTACCCTGTACCACAGTGGTGGTGTAGGGTATAAAAATCTGATTTCCATTTGTCGGACCAAGTGATTGGGGGATCACCCCAACACCCAAAATACCCCTATTTACAGACGATGGTAATATGGGACTCAAATGATAGGTCTTTGCGAGTTGAATATGCATTTGATATCCAGTTATGGGTCCATCCCTTCCCCAAAAAACACCCCCAAATAGGACTTATTTACTGACCATGGCAATAGGGGTCTCAAATAACAGGTATTTGAGTGTAGAATTCGAATCTGGTATTCAAATGTGCGACCCTTCCCAAAAACACCCCCAAACAGCACAAATTTACGACCATAGCAATATGGGGTTCAACTTAAAGTTTTTTTTGGTGTAATGCACAAATATGATATCAATATTCGGGAAAAAGTGTCTATGGGGCTACCCCACACCCACAACACCACCTAAATAGGTCAAATTTGCTGACATTGCAGATTGAGTATAACAGGAATCTGATAGATATTTTCAGAGCCAAGTCACTGAGTGGACGCCCCATCTCTCAAAACACCCCCAAACCGAACATATTTGCCGTCTATGGAAATATGGTGCTCATGAAAGGCAATTGGGAGTAGACCACGAATTTGAAGTCAACATTCGGGACCAAATGTCTAGGGGACGTTCCATCCCCATAACAACCCTCAAATAGGACGTATTTGGTCGCCATGCTAATTTTGATCTTAAAGAGAGTGGAGCTCGATATTGATAGTTTTTAGGGCCCCTACCCAGATCCACACATATTTACTGACTTTTTCTATAAGGTATTTGAATAAAAGGTATATGAGATTAGAGAACGAATTTAATATCCAATTTTGAGGCCAATGGCAATATGGGGTTTAAATAAAAAATAAAAAACAAGTAAGAAGGCGTTAAGTTCGGCCGGGCCGAACTTTGGATACCCACCACCTCGGGTATATATGTGAACCACATTTCGTCAAAATACAGTGAAAAATGCATACCTTATGCCACATAGCAGCTCTATAGATATCATCCGATTTAGACCAAATGCTTATAAGTACAAGTCATTGTTCAACCGAGAGATCGGTCTATATGGCAGCTATATCCAAATCTGGACCGATCTGAGCCAAATTGAAGACAAATATCGAAGGGCCCAACACAAGTCATTGCCCCAAATTTCGGCGACATCGGACAATAAATGGGCTTTTTATGGGCCCAAAACCTTAAATCGAGAGATCGGTCTATATGGCAGCTATATCCAAATCTGAATCGATCAGGGCCAAATAGAAGAAAGATGTCGAAGGGCCTAAGGCAAATCACTCTCCCAAATTTCAGCAAAATCGTAAAATAAATGTGGCTTTTATGGGCCTAAGACCATAAATCGGAGGATCGGTCTATATAGCAGCTATATCCAAATCTATACCGGCCAAATTGACGAAGAATGTCGAAGGGCTAAACGCAACTCACTGTCCCAAATTTCTGCAAAATCGGATAATAAATGTGGCTTTTATGGGCCTAAGACCATAAATTGGAGGATCGGTCTATATAGCAGCTATATCCAAATTTGGACCGATCTGGACCAAATTGACGAAGGATGTCGAAGGGCTCAACGTTACTCACTGTCCTAAATTTCAGCAAAATCGGATAATAAATGTGGCTTTTATGGGCCTAAGACCATAAATCGGAGGATCGGTCTATATGGCAGCTATATCCAAATCTGAACCGATCTGATCCAAATTAAAGAAACATGTCAAAGGGCCTAAAACAACTCACTGTCCCGAATTTCAGCGAAATCGGACTATAAATGTGGCTTTTATGGGCCTTAGACCCTAAATCGGAGGATCGGTCTATATGGCAGCTATATCCAAATCTGGACCGATCTGGGCCAAATTGACGAAGAACGTTGAAGGGCCTAACACAACTCACTGTGCCAAATTTCATCCAAATCGGATATAAAATGTGGCTTTTATGGGCCTAAAACCCTAAATCGGCGGATCGGTGTATATGGGGGCTATATCAAGATATAGTCCGATATAGCCCATCTTCGAACTTAACCTGCTTATGGACAAAAAAAGAGTCTGTGCAAAATTTCAGCTCAATATCTCAATTTTTAAAGACTGTAGCGTGATTTCAACAGACAGACGGACAGACGGACGGACATGGCTAGATCGTCTTAGATTTTTACGCTGATCAAGAATATATATACTTTATAGGGTCGGAAATGGATATTTCGATGTGTTGCAAACGGAATGACAAAATGAATATACCCCCATCCTTCGGTGGTGGGTATAAAAATGATATGTAAGATTAGAGCACGATGCTGATTCCCCACTCCCCAAAACACACCTCAATCGGACATATTTACCGACCGGGAGTAGGGCATGAAATTAACACCCACTTCCGCGACCAAAACAAACAGCAATTATTTAGTGACCATCGCAATATGTGGCTTAAGTAAAGGTATTTGGGAGTAGAATACGAATCTGATTTTCAAATGTGGGGCCATGTATTTGGAGCACCGCTCCTTCCCCAAAACACCCCACAAAAAGTAAAAATTTCCCGACCATGGCAATATGTTGCTCAAATGAAAGGTATTTGAGGCTAGAAAAATTATTAATAACCAATTTTGGGGACAAGTGTTGGGGTGACGCCTCATCCCAAAAACTCCCCTTAAACCAATGGCAATATGGGGTTTAAATAAATGGTATGGTATATTAGAGTAGAGCACGATGCTGATATTTTCCTCAGAGCTAAGTATTTGGGGGACCAACTCACCTCCGAAAAAACCTTTAAATTGGACAAACGTATTTATTTACCGATCATGGCAATGGAACTCAAATGAAAGACATTTGGGAGTAGAGCACGAAATTCATACCCACTTTCGGGGCCTCGTTCTGGGAGTCTGCACCACCCCCTAAACCCTCCAACCACCATCCTAGGGGCCTTACCACGCCCAAAATTCCCATGAGAATATCGGGCTCGTATAAAATCTTTAAAGAATGGAGTACATCTAACGTCCAAAATTAGATGACCCTAAAACCGCCGAGCGAATTTGTAGACCAATTGAGATCATATGGGATTCAGATAAAGGCATTTATATTGTTATACTGTTAGTCAAGCGATATTTGGGTTGCCCAAAAAGTAATTGCGGATTTTTTTAAAGAAAGTAAATGCATTTTTAATAAAACTTAGAATGAACTTTAATCAAATATACTTTTTATACCCACCACCGAAGGATGGGGGTATATTCATTTTGTCATTCCGTTTGCAACACATCGAAATATCCATTTCCGACCCTATAAAGTATTTATATTCTTGATCAGCGTAAAAATCTAAGACGATCTAGCCATGTCCGTCCGTCTGTCCGTCTGTCTGTTGAAATCACGCTACAGTCTTTAAAAATAGAGATATTGAGCTGAAATTTTGCACAGATTCTTTTTTTTTTTTTTTGTCCATAAGCAGGTTAAGTTCGAAGATGGGCTATATCGGACTATATCTTGATATAGCCCCCATATAGACCGATCCGCCGATTTAGGGTCTTAGGCTCATAAAAGCCACATTTATTATCCGATTTTGTTGAAATTTGGGACTGTGAGTTGCGTTAGGCCCTTTGACATCCTTTGCCAATTTGGCTCAGATCGGTCCAGATTTGGATATAGCAGCCATATAGACCGATCCTCCGATTTAGGGTCTAAGGCCCATAAAAGCCACATTTATGGTCCGATTTCGCTGAAATTTGGGACAGTGAGTTGTGTTAGGCCCTTTGACATCCTTTGCCAATTTGGCTCAGATCGGTCCAGATTTGGATATAGCTGCCATTTAGACCGATCCTCCGATTTAGGGTCTAAGGCCCATAAAAGCCACATTTATGGTCCGATTTCGCTGAAATTTGGGACAGTGAGTTCCCTTAGGCCCTTTGCCATGTTTCTTTAATTTGGTCTAGATCGGTTCAGATTTGGATATAGCTGCCATATAGACCGATCCTCCGGTTTAGGGTCTTAGGCCCACAAAAGCCACATTTATTATCCGATTTTGATGAAATTCGGGGCAGTGAATTGTGTAAGGCCCATCGACATCCTTCGTTAATTTGACTCAGATCGGTCCAGATTTGGATATAGCTGCCATATAGATCGATCCTCCGATTTATGGTGTAAGGCCCATAATAGCCACATTTATTATCCGATTTTGCTGAAATTTGGGACAGTGAGTTGTGTTAGGCCCTTTGACATATTTCTTCAATTTGGTCCAGATCGGTTCAAATTTGGATATAGCTGCCATATAGACCGATTTCTTGATTTATGGTTTTGGGCCCATAAAATGCTCATTTTTTGCCCGATGTCCCCGAAATTTGGAACAGTGAGTTAAGTTAAGCCCCTTGACATACATCTGCAATATCGCACAGATCGGTCCAGATTTGGATATAGCTGCCATATAGACCGATATCTAGGTTTTAGGTTTTGGAGCCATAAAAGACGCATTTATTGTCCGATGTCCCTGATATTTGAGACAGTGAGTTTGGTTAGGCTCTTCGACGTCCTTCTTCAATTTTGCCCAGATCGGTCCAGATTTGAATATAGCTGCCATATAGACCGATCTCTGGATTTAAGGTTTAGGGCCCATAAAAGAGGCATTTATTGTCCGATTTCTCCGAAATTTGGGACAGTGCTTAGTGTTAGGCTTTTCGACATGTTTATGCAACTTGGTCCAAATTGGTCCAGATTTGGATATAGCTGCCATGTAGACCGATATCTCGATTTAAAGTCTTGGCCCCATAAAAGTCGCATTTATAATCCGATTTAACTGAAATTTGACACAGTGACTTATGTTCGGCTTTTCAACATCCGTGTCGTATATAGTTCAGATCGGTATGAGGTATATGAGTATAAGGTATGAAATTTTCACCGAATTTTTATGAAAGGTGGTTTACATATATACCCTAGGTGGTGGGTATCCAAAGTTCGGCCCGGCCGAACTTAACGCCTTTTTACTTGTTTTACACTTTTTTTCTAAAGCAAGCTAAAAGTAACAGCTGATAACTGACAGAAGAAAGAATGCAATTACAGAGTCACAAGCTGTGAAAAAAATTGTCAACGCCGACTATATTAAAAATCCGTAATTACTTTTTGGGCAACCCAATACATATACTATTTTCGTAGTATATGTATTGGGTTGTAATTTTGTAATTCTATATAAAGTAAAAGAAGGCACAGCGGACCGGCCCCGATTCAGATAGTAACCTATACAAACCGATCTTACGATTTTAATTTCTAATTCTTCAAAGGGCGCAATTCAAGCAAGAAAAAAAGTTGGCTCAAAATGAAAAGGAGCCAAAGAACCAAAACTTTAAAATAAGGATGCTATCTTTAAATTTAATTTCGTATTTACTATCGGAGGCACCACAAATCCCACTGTTTATTTACGAGTGTTGATGCATAATGGTCCCATAATGAGTCCACTTGATATCATGCCATAATATCCTCTTTCTTTGGCTGAGTGTATTTGTGTGTGCCTTTTTCCCCATTCTGTATTCCACCCTCTACACTACAAGTAAAGCTATTTTGCAGTGTACGCATTGTCGTTGTAGTGGTAGTAGAGAGTCAGTGATGGGTAAAACTGTTCCTGTCGTCGCCAGAGATTTTGCATTGTTTTAATGTGTTTTAGTTGGGCCTTTTGTTTCCGCATTGAAAAATCTCCATAATTTGTTAAAAATTACAGTTGGTCCAAATAAAAGGATTACAAAAACAATCAACGCAAAGATAAAGTACAAAGCCCTACCAAGCGTACAATGAAAAATTGTTGTAAGATATTTGGATGTGGGAAGGAGAAGAAAACCAAAAAAAGACTTACAGAGAGGATAAAGCCACACACAAAAAATGTTCATTTAAAGGAAATGATGAACATTTTTGCTGTTTTGTTAAGTCCGGCGATTAGTTGCCAACAAATGGGTGGAAGTGACAATGACAAAATTAAGTAATTTTTTTTTAAAAACAATAAAATAAGAATTTAATAATTCTTAAAGAAGAGTATGGTGGGGAAAATATTTTACATATATACCAAGTTTGTATTTGCAAAAAAATGGTCTAAATGTTTGTCGTCTTCTTCAATAATGATTTGAATGAATGCAAAAAATCCAGCCAAAAAAATCATCGGGCAAATAGTGAGGCTTCAAGGGGCTCAAGATGTCACATCGGCAGATTGGCTTATATGGGAGCTATATCAGGTTTGGATTTGGAGAGTACTTGGCATGGCTATTCGAAGTTGCCAAATCGGACAATCGTTGTGGCTTCCAGGGGCTAAAGAAGTCAAATCTGTTGATCGGTTTATATGGGGCTATACCTATTTAAGGATCTATCTTTGTGAGATTTAATGTGGATATTGGGTGGCAAACCAATACTTTGCGTACAAAATTTCAGCCAAATCGGTCAAAGATTAAGGTTGCTAGGGGCTCAAAAAGTCAAATCCAGAGATAGGTCTGTATCTGGGCTAAAACTGTTCATATATCAATTTGGATCATACTTTGCATGGATATCGAAACACAAATAATATTTATATCAAATTTCAGCTAAATCAGATGAAAATTGAGGCCTCTAGATCTAAAGGCCACTGTTAAATATCAAACCGATGGCTTTGGTGCAGGCACATCCTCCTGACAGGAGACAAAGAAGGAAATCTGGTAACTGACGCAGATAACAAGCTGAGGATATGGAAAGAACATTTTTCCCAACTGCTTGTGGCCGATTTTGGCGGCAAAGAGGATACCGCAGAACCAATCCCGGATGATGGTATAGAATGTTTACCTCCTAGTCAGAATACGGTCCAATTAGCAGTGACCCGACTAAAGAACAACAAGGCAGCGGGAGCCTATGGGTTACCTGATGAACTATTTAAGACCGGGGGCGACACGCTGATAAGGCGTATGCATCAGCTTATCTGCGCAATCTAGCTCGAAGAACGAATACCCGATGATTGAAACCTCAGCATACTATGTCCCGTACACAAGAAAGGAGACAAGACGGAATGTGCCAACTACAGAGGAATAAGTCTCCTCCCCATCACACACAAGATACTCTCGAGCGTACTGTGTGAAAGATTGAAACCTAAAGTCAATGAGATAATTGGGCCCTATCAATGCGGCTTTAGACCTGGTAAATCCACCCTAGATCAGATATTCACACTGCGCCAAATCCTGGGAATGACTCGAGAAGAACAAATCAACACCTACCATCTCTTTCTTGACTACAAGGCCGCTTTTGATACTTCTTTACGTTCAAAGATATTTCAAGTCATGTTTGAGGTTGGTATCCCTGTAAAATTAAAAAGACTCCGCAGGATGACACTTGCTGATACGGGTTCCTCAGTAAGAATAGGAAAGAATCTCTCCGAACCATTTAATACCAAACGAGGTTTCAGACAAGGATACAGCCTAACGCGTAATCTCTTTAATATCCTACTGGAGAAGATTATACGAGATGCAGATGCGAATAAATAATCACAAGAGAACTCATGCTACTCACCTATGCCGACGACATAGACATCATAGGGCGGTCACCTGAAGTAGTAACTGCTGCCTTTGAAAGAATCGAAAGAGAGTCAGTGAAAATGGGTCTGGCAGTTAATGGAGATAAGACGAAATGGATGGTTTCAACTCCCAAAACGCCTTTTACAACCAGGCAGATAAAGAAAATGGAGAAAGTTGGGAACTTTATCTACCTCTGCACCGCCGTTACCGAAAGGAATGACATCAGTTTTGAGATAAAGCGAATAAAAATACTGGCAAACAGATGCTACTTTGGACTACGTTAGCAGTTTTGAAACAAGGCCAGCTCTCGACAGACGAAGATTACTCTATACAAGACACTGATACTACCCGTGTTGTTATATGATTCTGAAGCATGGGAACTTGTGAAAACAAATGAGGCAGTGCTTGGAGTATTTGAGAGAAAGATTCTTCGTAAAATATATGGACCAGTTTGCGTTAATGGAGAATATAGGGGACGTATGAAACACGAGCTGTATGATGGCGATAGCATAGTTGCACGCATCAAAATACAATGGCTGCGTTGGCTAGGTCATATTGTCAGAATGGATGAAGAAGCTCCAGCAAAGAAGCCTTTTGAAGGCAAACACGGTGGTTCACACAAACCGGGACGACCAAAAGCCCGATGGAAAGATCAAGTGTTGGGAGACACCTCGAAACTTCAGAGATTGTCAGAGATTTTAGAATGAGCGCAGAGGATCGAGGCGCTTGGAACGCTATTCTACGTTCGGATAGTGGAACAAATGTTCTGTCATAGCCAATTAGAGTAAGAAAGTAAAAAGGCGCAGAGGTTATCATGTCCGCCTCTGACGCTGAACGCCTGGGTTCGAATCGCGGAGAGAACATCTGAATTTTTTTTTTGCTGTGGTTATCCCCTCCTAACGTTGGCAACGTTTGTTGCCATGTAAAAACTTCTCCCAAAGAGGTGTCGCACTACGGCACGCCGTACGGACTCGGCTATAAAAGAAGAAAAAAGTGAAATTAAACTTGAATCGGACAGCACTCATTGATATGTGCGAAGTTTGCCCATGTTCCTTAGTGGAATGTTCATGGGAGAATTGGTTTATATGGGGGCTATATCCACTGAACCGATATGACCCTATGAACTACATTGATAAGATGTTCCTGTGCAAAATTTCAAGCAGGTATATTCATTCGTTTGACTTTTATTGTGATTTTGACAGACGGAAGGATGGACGGACGGACATGGCTAGATTGACTTAGAACGTCAAGACGATCAAAATATGTAGATATACTTTATGGGGTCGCAGATTAATATTTCGAGGCATTACAAACCGAATGACTTACATAGTTAACCCCCTCCTATGGTCATGCGTACCAAAATTGCATTTGTAGATAGTTTCAACATTTTATATCAGATGCTTTGCTCGATATCTCTGCTGGTATTTAACTATTTAACCCACCTTGAGAGGATATATATTTTTTTTTCTTTTAATGGCTTTCGTATTTGCTTATCTGTGTGCTCCTTTTGCCATTCCCAAAGGGAATTAATACAACTACCGACTAGTAGTCAAAGTAATATCTTTCATGTCCATTGCACAGCTTCTAATATGCATTGCAAATGAGCGGAAACAGATGCAAAGGTAGTTTCGAAAATTAATATTCACAAAAGCTACACATTTAACCAACTGAGATAAATTAAAGATACCTCCATAAAGGGGTAGTGTGGAAATTTAAGTGATTAAGAAAGAATTAAAGATATTTTTACCCGGCCGATGGGGGTAAATGGGCACTGTCCAAGTAAAAGCGTGCTTAGTTCGACCGGGCTGAACATTATATCCCCTTCACCATTTGTCAAGTTCTTTGAATGACTTTTTCAAATTGAACAACACCAGTCATAGAAAAACACTACCTGCAAAATTTTAGGCAAATCCAATAATAATTGCGCCCTCCAGTTGCTAAAAAAGTCAAGCTGGGAGATCGGTTTATATGGCAACTATATCTGGTTATATACCGATTTAGACCATATTTGGAACAGTTGTTGGAAGTCATACCAAAACGACATATACAAAATTTCAACCATATTGGATAAGAATTGCGCCCTTTAGAAGCCCAAGATAGGCTTATATGGCTGCTATATCAAGATATGGTCTGATTAAGACCCTACTTGACACAATTGTTAAAAGTCAAAATAAATCACTTTATGCCAAATCGGATAAGAATTGTGGCTTCGAGAAGCTCTTGAAGTCAAGACCCAATATGGGCTGAAATGGCAGCTATATCAGGTTATAGACCAATTTGAACCATTCTTAGCACATTTGCTGGAAGTCATAACGAAACACGTCATGCTAAATTTTAGCCAAATAGGATAGGAATTGCGCCCACTAGAGGCTCAAGAAATCAAGACCTCAGATCGGTTTATATGCCAACTATATCAACCTGGACCGATTTAGGCCATTTGCAAGCCCAAATGACCTACACTAATAAAAAATACTTGTACAAAATTTCAAGCGCTACAGTATTAAGAGGTAAAAAGGCGTTAAGTTCGGCCGTGCCGAACTTTGGATACCCACCACCTCGGGTATATATGTAAACCACCTTCCATCAAAATCCGGTGAAAATTGCATACCTTATGTCCCATAGCAGTTATATCGGAATATGATCCGATTTGGACCAAATACCAATAAGTACAAGTTATTGTTCAATTGTGTATAACATAATATTGGTCTTTTTAGTAGCTATATCTGAAAAAACGATATGGATATTGAAAAGCCTAACCTAAGTCAATATGTCAAATTTCAGTTAAATCGGATTATAAATGCGCCTTTTTTGGGGCCAAGACTTAAAATCGAGATATCGGTCTATATGACAGCTATATACAAATCTTGAACGATCTAGGCCAAATTTCAGAAATATGTGGAGGGGCTTAACTCAACTCTCAGTCCCAAATTTCGGCAACGTCGGACAATAAATGTGCCTTTTATGGGCCCAAAACATTAAATCGAGAGATCGGTCTATATAGCAGCCATATCCAAATCTGGACCGATTTGGGCCAAGTTGCAGAAAAATGTCGAAGAGCCTAACACAAAGCACTGTCTCAAATTTCAGCGACATCGGACAATAAATGAACTTTTTATGGCCCCAAAACCTAAAACCGAGGCATCGGTCTATATGGCAGCTATATCCAAATCTGGTCCGATCTGTGCCATAATGCAGAAGTATGTCAAGGGACTTAGTTTAACTCACTGTCTTAAATTTCGGCGACATCGGACAATAAATGCGCCTTTTATGGCCCAAAACCTAATAACAAGAGATCGGTCTTATGGCAGCTATATCCAAATAAAGACCGATCTGGGCCAAATTGAAGAAGGCTGTCGAAGGGCCTAACACAACTCCCTGTCCCGAATTTCGGCGAAATTGGATAATAAATGCGCCTTTTGTGGGTCCAAAACTTTAAATCGGCGGATCGGTCTAGGCAGCTATATCCAAATCTGAACCGATCTAGGTCAAATCGCAGAAAGTTGTTGAAGAGCCTAACGCAACTCAATATCCCAAATTTCAGCGAAATCAGCAGCAATATCAGAATCTGAACCGATCTGGGCCGAATTGAAAAGGGCTGTCGAAGAGCCTAACACAACATCCTGTCTTAAATTTTAGCGAAATCGGACAATAAATTCTCCTTTTATGGGTCTAAAACCTTAAACCAAGAGATCGGTCTATATGGCAGCTATATCCAAATCTGAACCGATCTGTGCTATATTGCAGAAGGATGTCAAAGGGCCTAACACAACATCCTGTCCTAAATTTTGGTGAAATCGGACAATAAATGATCTTTAATGGGTCCAAGTCCTTAAATCAAAAGATCGGTCTATATGGCAGCTATATCCAAATCTTGACCGACCTGGGCCAAAAGGCAAAAAGATGTCAAGGGGACCTAATACAACTTACTGTCGCAAATTTTGGCAAAATCGGGCAATAAATGAGCCAACGGGTCCAAAATTTTAAATCGAGAGATCGGCAGCTATATCCAAATCTGAATCGATCTGGGCCGAATTGAAGTGGGATATTGACTGGCCTAACATAAATCACTGTCCCAAATTTCATCAAAATCGGATACAAAATATGGCTTTTATTGGCCTTACACACTAAATCGGCGGATCGGTCTATATGGGGGCTATATCAAGATATAGTGCAATATCGCCCATCTTCGAGTTTAACCCGCTTATGGACAAAGAAAGAATCTGTGCAAAGTGTCAGCTCAATATCTCTTTTTTTAAAGACTGTAGCGTGATTTCAACAGACAGACGGACGGACAGACAGATGGACATTGCTAGATCGTCTTAGATTTTTACGCTGATCAGGAAGATATATACTTTATAGGGTCGGAAATGGATATTTGGATGTATTGCAAATGGATTGACAAAATGAATGTACCCCCATCCCTCGGTGGTTGGTATAAAAAGATTGGCTAATCATTGGCCAGCTCGATCGGCTAAAGCCAGAATCATAGGCATGGAATAAGATGGGCTTTTAGTGACATTTGTATGTTTTACCAAGTACCGATATGCTCTGCTATCTCCAAGGTTATGAGAGCATGGTTAATCACTATCTTGTGAAGTATTAAGAGTCTAAAGGCCTTTTTAGCGACCGACAGTAAGGTGTCCGCAGAAATCGTTCTACGGGCGACCTCATGGCATTTCTGTTGAAACGTAAGGTTGTGGCTCTGGATATCTCCAAGGCATTTGATAGGGTTTGGCGAGGTGCACTACTATCAAAGCTTGTCGCATTTAGTGTCGGTAATGGCTTCATTCGATTTATTTCGAGCTTTCTCAGAGATAGCACTATACGAGTCGTTGTAGATAGGTTCTCATCCATTGAGTATAAATTGACCCCAGGGTTCTGTCTTTTCTCCTTCTCTTTGTCTTATTATCATCAACGATCTGTTGAGTCAAACATCGTATCCGATCTACTCATTTGCGGATGACAGTAATCTCTGCCATTCGTACTCATTCGACCATAGGCCGAGTCTTTGAGATACAATCTGCTAGGATTTGCTGGCCATTTCTGAGTGGGATCAAATGAAACTGGTAAATTTTAATGCACGGAAGACCACGAGAGATTGAGGACAAGAGGCGGGTTATGGACGATACACTCTGTTGGTTGGTATCCAAAGTTCAGCACTTAACACGTTTTTATTTGTTTTCCGACTTCGCTGAAATTTAGGACAGTGAGTTGTGTTAGGCCAATCGTTATTCTTCATGAAGGTAGCCAAGATCGGTCCAGATTTGGATATGGATGTCATATTGTCCGATCTCTCGATTTAAGGTCTTGGCCCCATAAAAGGCCCATTTATTATCCTATTGCAGCGAAATAACGAGGGTAAATAAAAACTTATATTTTCCTACAACATCTAAGATCACTAATCTAATCATACCACTCCTCCTCCTGGCTACATGCACCTACTGCCTAATATGTTATGCTGATTGCTTACGGTTGATGTTAATGAAAGGATTCTGTGGTACGAATATCTATCATTTGGTTTAACTTATTTGCATTAAATTAGTCAGATGGAGGGAAGGTAGGCGAAAAAAGAACACACACGACTAAGAAACCACATTACATTTGTATCACTTTCTTCTCCCCTCTCTCTCTCTCTCTCTCTCTCTGTCACTTTCTGCTAGTTGTCATTTCTATTCCATATCCTTATCATGCTACGAATGAAGCAATTCTACTGCGATAGCGTTGGTAATTCATTTGTTGATGGGGGTTAGAGGCAACCTGCTGCTGTGAGACCACAATATGTTCATGTGTCTTTTAACAACCGCCACACTAATTTGACTTGATGACAAATTTAAATTAATGGAATTTGAAATTTGTCGCTGATTACGTTTTATTTCATGTAAGATGTGTTTCAACAATCATCTCATGAGGTACTCTCTCACACACACACACACCACATACACGTACTTATCTTTTAATTGTCAAATTAGGAAGGATCTTGAATTTCATGTAATTTGTGTGCTATTGTATATGGTATGCCTACACAAATTGACAATGCCAAGTTTCAACGACAATACAACAAAAGTTTGTTGTTAATTTGTCATTTAGTTGTTGCGAATTGTGGCATAATTGGATCTGTTTTTTTTTTTCAAAAGGATCGTGAAGCTTACTTTGGAATTGAGGTTTTAAATTGAGGTAACAAGATTTAGTTTAAGCTGAGAATAAGGGAATATCTCAATGGGAATGTTCGAGGGAGACAAGACCAAAAAAAGTTAACCAAGTTTGATAAAAGGCACTCAAACGGATATGTGGAAGGATTATGATAATAAAGGACTCAATTTGCAGGTATTTAGGACAAGAGTTCGAATCTGACTATGAACCCACCAAACGGACATGTTTATCGATCTGTACACACAAATGTCGACTTTCATCTGCTTGGTTAGGAGCGGAGCACTTTATGAAACTCCTTTGGATCTATGGGTTACGGCAGCTGGTTGTAAACGCAACTCCCCAACGAGCAAAGCTCTTCCCTCAATTTGGGTTTATACCACAGCCACCACATTGTCCCTAAAGCGGGCCTCAATAGGCTAGAACCAAAGTCCCTGGGTTTAGACTTGGCGGACAATAGACTGCTACCACACTCCCGGACTGCTCACCTACGAACAAGTGAAATCGCTCTAAGCCTAACTAACGCCAGCATGCAAAGTATGCACATAGGACGATATACAAAACACTAGGCAGTATCACGACCATGGTGAAAAAATTTAATCCATTTTGTGGTCTCGGGAAGTTGAATCGGAAAATCGGTCAATATGGGACCTATTACAAAGCGTGGGCCTATATGGTCCATTTTTCGGCCTAAGTCTACTATAATAATAAAAAATATCTGTGCCAAGTTTCATCCGCCTACGTAAAGTTGGTTAGATTAAGTTGGAAGAGTATGATAACAATATTTCCGTCTTAGCATCCGCGTAGGTCATCATGTGACCCATTGTGATTTCTCATGAACTATTTCTCTTCTCTCATTAGTAAGACCTGCCTGGAAGACAGGCAGCCTTCGCTTGCATTCCAAGATTCTTTGTATCGCTCTTTGAGACCATAAAAAAAATTGCAAGAGGGGAAGATACACATCCATAACCAACACAATGAGGAGATTCACTCCAGACTTGGCAAGTACATCGGCTTTTTCATTTTCCTCTATATATCCGTATGCCCCGGCACCTAGTATGGATCAATGTATGGTATTCCTGTAGACGTATCACTATGTTCCTACAGTGGCCCAGTACCAAGAATCTTGCATACGTACTGCTTAACGCCTTCATATAAATTTCCGATCGGCCGATATTCATAGACAAATAAGCTTCGCTGCTATAGCCATCGCATACATCTCTGCTTGAATGATGCTGCAATCATCCCTCATCCGTAAGGCTGCAATCATCTCTCATCTGTAAATTGATATCGAGTTAGCTGCAATAGATACCCCACACTGCTTCATTCTCCACCTTCGATCCATCTGTAAAACACTGTGCGGCAGCACTCAGGAGCTACGCAACAGAGATCATCTTCAACACTCACAGATGGCCGACACAACCTTTCTCTAGTACCTTAAAAATTTCTTTTGTAGTACCCGATGTCTGAAGATGTGCAGAGTGATCCCGCTACTGAAGACAGGAAAGGACCCAGGTAAGGGGGAGTCGTGCAGACCGATCTCCTTTATCTCACTAGTAGCCATGATGCTTGAGTAAATACTCCTCTCGAGCTTCGTTGTAGAATTTCCATTCGCCGAGTATCAGCATGAATTTCGAAGACTTCTTGGCACAAGAACTCCTTTGCATGCGATCACCGCGCATATTTGCTACTCTCCAATCATACCAGGTCAAGTTACAGGACTATCCTGTCATGGCACTGGACCTATCGAAAACCTAGAGGACATCGCCAACATCCCTCCAGCCAAGTCTGAAACAATGGGTTACGAATTATCTGTGTGGTCGCCAGTAGTATGTGGAATTTAGGGATAAGAAACCGAAACCCCGTAAAGAGAAACAGGCAGCTCCCCAATGCGGGGTGTGATATCTCCGGTGCTGTTAACCTCTAGCTATCCTCTATTTCGCACAATAAATGCGTTTTTAATGAGCCCAAAATCTTAAATCGAGAAACCGGTCTATATGGCAGCAACATCTAAATCAACACCGATCACGGCTAAATTGAAGAAGGATGTCGAAGGGCCTAACACAACTCACTGTCCCACATTTTGGCAAAATCGGACAAAAAATGTGCCCTTTAAGCACCCAAGACCTTAAATCGAGAGATCGGTATATATGGCAGCCATATCCTAATCTGGACCGATCGAAACCAAATTGGAGAAGGATATCAAGTGGCCTAACATAACTCACTATTCCAAATTTTAGCAAAATCGGATAATAAATGTGGCTTTTATGGGCCTAAGACCTTAAATGAACGGATCGGTCTATATGGGGGCTATACCAAGATATAGTCCGATAAAGCCCATCTTCGAACATAACCTGACAAGAATTTTTGCAAAGTTTCAGGTCAATATCTCTTTTTTTTGAAAGACTGTAGCGTGATTTCAACAGACAGACGGACGGACATGGCTAGATCGACATAGATATTTTCGATGATCAATAATATATATACTATATAGGGTCGGCAACGGATACTTTGTTGTGTTGCTAACGGAATGAAAAACAAGTAAAAAGGCGTTAAGTTCGGCCGGGCCGAACTTTGGATACCCACCACCTCGGATATATATGTGAACCACCTTTTCTCAAAATCCGGTGCAAAATTCTTACCTTATGTCCTATAACAGCTATGTTCCGATTTGGACCAGATACTAATAAGTAAAAGTTATTGTTCAATTGTATATAACAAAATATTGGTGTTTTTAGTAGTTATATCTAAAAAAAACCGATCTGAACTATATACCACACGGATGTCGAAAAGCATAACATAAGTCAGTGTGTCAAATTTCAGTGCAATCGGATTAAAAATGCGCCTTTTATGGGGCCAAGACTTTAAATCGAGAGATCGGTTTATATGACAGCTATATGCAAATCTTGATCGATCTAGACCAAATTGCAGAAATATGTGGAGTGGCTTAACTTAACTCTTTGTCCCAAATTTCGGCAACATCGGACAATAAATGCGCTTTTTATGGCCCCAAAACCTAAAACCGAGAGATCGGTCTATATGGCAGCTATATCCAAATCTGGACCGATCTGAGCCAAATTGACGGAGGATCTTGAAGGGCCTAATACAACTCACTGTCCCAAATTTTCTCAAAATCGGATAATAAATGTGGCTTTTATGGGCCTAAGAACCTAAATTGGAGAATCGGTCTATATGGCAGCTATATCCAAATCTGAGCCGATCTGAGCCATATTGACGGACGATGTCGAAGGGCCTAACACAACTTACTGTCCCAAATTTCAGCAAAATCGGATAATAAATGTAGCTTTTATGGGTCTATGACCCAAAATCGGGGAATCGGTCTATATGGTAGCTTTATCCAAATCTGAACCGATCTGAACTGTATTGACGGAGGACGTCGACAGGCCTAAGACAACTCACTGTCTCAAATTTCAGCAAAATCGGGTAATAAATGTAGCTTTTATGGGCCAATGACCCTAAATCGGAGGATCGGTCTATATGGCAGCTATATCCAAATCTGAACCGATCTGAGCCAAATTGACGGATGATATCGGAGGGCCTAACACAACTCACTGTCCCGAATTTCAGCAAAATCCGATAATAAATGTGGCTTTTATGGGCCTAAGACCCTAATTCGGAGGATCGATCTATATGGCTGCTATATCAAAATCTAAACCGATCTGGGCCAAATTGACGGAGGATGTCGAAGGGCCTAACACAACTCACTGTCCCGAATTTCAGCAAAATCCGATAATAAATGTGGCTTTTATGGGTCTAAGACCCTAAATCGGAGGATCGGTCTATATGGCAGCTATATCCAAATCTGAACCGATCTGAGCCGTATTGACGGAGGACGTCGAAGGGCCTAACACAACTCACTGTCCCAAATTTCAGCAAAATCGCATAATAAATGTGGCCTTTATTGGCTTAAGACCCTAAATCGGCGGATCGGTCTATATGGGGGCTATATCGAGATATAGTCCGATATAGCCCATCTTCGAACTTAACCTGCTTATGGACAAAAAAAGAACCTGTGCAAAATTTCAGCTCAATATCTCTATTTTTGAAGACTTTAGCGTGATTTCAACAGACAGACGGACAGACGGACGGACATGTCTAGATCGTCTTAGATTTTTACGCTGATCAAGAATATATACACTTTATAGGGTCGGAAATGGATATTTCGATGTGTTGCAAACGGAATGACAAAATGAATATGCCCCCATCCGTCGGTAGTGGGTATAAAAATATCAGACTGTTATAACAACAGACGACACAACCAGAAGACAACGAAAAACAATGCAAGCCAAAATAGCACAGCATCAAAATGGCAAACCAGGTGCCACATCATATAATGCGCATCCTAAAATCACTCTGTCGCGGCAGCTCGAAACATCTCGTTATGCATAACTATCGTGTAATCAAGCCTCCACTAAGTCATGTCCTTCTCACTGTTGAAGCGTCCTCAAAGCCCGAATCACTTTCCCCATCCCCATTGCGGCTATATCTCTAATACCAGCTTTGTACAGTCATTCTGTCAGTACATGCCACCAGACTTCAGGTCTTCCACAGTCACGGAAAGGCTTTATAGCAGCCATAACCCTTCTGTATAAAACCCAGCCTGAGAAGCAAAAAACACTGGACGGTCTCGTACTGAAGTTGCATTACGAATAAAATCGTAAGTCACCCGACCATTGCAACCATTCATCCGTCTATACTCCACCCATCATAAAGGCAATCCCAAAGAAGCGTCTTGACCCTCCTAGGATTCCCTTTTGCTAGCTCAGAAGCAGTGAGCCAATCCTGTAAAGAACAGCTGCATAACTCACTAGAAGATCAAGCGAGCGAGCACGCCTAGCAAAACCTGTAGTGGATCCGTAGGCCCAGTCCTACACACAGCTAAGCACACCAGCAAGGCCCTTCTCTGACAAGAGACGATATTTTTCCTTCGCATACCGGTAGTGATTATTCTATGCCACACTGGTGCTATACTATACAAACAAACCACCATATACAGGGTGGCTGATGAATATTGCTACAATGATGAATATTGCTACATTTTTTTTTCGGTGTATGGAATACATTTTTCTTTTATTCATGTTAAATTAAATTATTAAATTAATTATTAAATTATTATTAATTAAATTAATTAATTAATTAATTAAATTAATTATTAAATTATTATTATTAAATAGAAAAAAAGTTATTACATTTTTTTTTGGTAGCGGCTTTCATCAGCCACCCTGTATATTGGGTTGCCCAAAAAGTAATTGCGGATTTTTCATATAGTCGGCGTTGACAAATTTTTTCACAGCTTGTGACTATGTAATTGCATTCTTTCTTCTGTCAGTTATCAGCTGTTACTTTTAGCTTGCTTTAGAAAAAAAGTGTATTTAATTAAAGTTCATTCAAAGTTTTATTAAAAATGCATTTACTTTCTTTCAAAAAATCCGCAATTACTTTTTGGGGAACCCAATAGAACGAACAGCCATTAACCATTCCGGCTACCCCAGTCATTCTCTCCTTCAACCTATCCAAATGGGACAGGAAACCCCATTTTCTGTGAAACAGGCACTCCTAACATCGTTAGAACCAGCCACGCAATTTCTTCTATCACAAAAGTAACATCGACAGGGAGGACGTTTCCGCAAACCTATTTCGACAAGACACATGAGTATATCAACATGTATATCAAGGACATATTTGGCGCCCTAACAGTTAACAGAGTCCTGCAAATGGAAAAAGGAATCCAAAGTGCTCTTTTCCTCTGGACCTCCACTAGCAGCCCTCCCGAAATCTTGTCACCATCATCCTCTCTAATACTTTTTCAAACACATGGAGAAGGCTGATACCGTAATACGATCTTGGATTGCTGCTGAATTTTTCAGGCGCGACTAGTAAACGTCTCCACGACTAGTAAACGTCTCCATCTACGAGGTAAATAACCTTCTTTGTGACATCTATCGCCTGTTTTTATATGTTATTTATAAATCAAAATCAGTTCTGCCTTAGATATATATATTTTTCTCATTGTATATGCTCGTCCGACTTGATCTTACATGGAATAAAAATGGTTAGTTGGCACCCAGCTCTCATGAAATTCGTAACAAGGAATTCCTTTCATCTTACCTTCTCTTCTTTTTCCGTGTCTCCTCTTTATACCATGTCGTCTCCTTCAATGATTTTAATCCGATAATTTTAACTGCAACATCTTTAAGTTTGGCAGCTTACCAAAGTAAATATGGACATACTATTTGGCTGGCTGGCTCCGCTTCACGTAACCTGTGCTACTTTTAGGGCAGCACATGACTTGGAAGCGTTTGTGGAAGCATTTCATTTATCTGTGATTTGCTCATTATTTGACGGCAATTGAATTTTTGGCAAAAGATTTTGCCACCTAATGACATTTAAGCCAAATTTCCTTTTCCCTGGAGGTGGGAGGATTAAAAGCATGCGTCAGCTTTATTCATATACACGGAGAGAAAAAACTAATTACAAATATGATAAAAATCGAACGTTAAACAAATGAAGGTAAATCATCTATGATATAGCACAGAGGCTAGCATGTCCGCCTATGACGCTGAACTCCCAGGGTTCGAATCCTGGCAGGAATATAAGAAAAATTTTCAGCGTTGGTTAGCCCCTCCTAATGCTGGTGACATTTGTGAGGTTATTTGCCATGTAAAAACTTATCCCCAAAGAGGTGTCGCTGTGCGGCACGTTGTTCGGAATCGGCTTTAAAAAGGAGGTCCCTTATCATTGAGCTTAAAATTGAATCGGATAGCACTCATTGATTTGAAAGAATTTTGTCCCAGTTCCTTAAGGGAATGTTCATGGGCACATTTGTATCTAGTAAAATTTTTAAGATAAGGGTGTTATATATTTTGGAAAAAAAAAAAAATTTTTTACATTTATTTTGCACAGTGTGTTTCAGTTTTCTCCATGTTTGCAGTTTATTGCATGTGGAATGTTCCACTTGAAAATCCAATAAGAAAATCCAAAGCAATAGGAAAATATTTCTCAATTGCATGCAGCATTTCGTGACGATCTAAAGGGAGCATCTTGAGATCCATCATTTGGCTGCAAAAGGAATTCTTGTCGAAGTTTTGCTTGAATCTTCACACTCAATTAAAATTGCTTATTGGAGAAGTTGTGGTTGCATTTGGTTCTGCTCTATTTCGGGTGTTCAGCACAGAGTCATAGCAGGTCAATAGCGATTAAGGACCGTCCAAATACAACTTCAGAATGAAACATTTTCCATGACCATCTTATCAAAAAATGCTGTTCAATTAAATGTTTATCGCAATGAAGAGCAACCCCCTGGCATAGCCGTGTCCGAAAGGTGTGGTGCATAGCAAGATCTCTTAGTAGAGAAATGCCTACAAGCAAAATAAATCTCTTCATAATTTGCGATGGCAACCGCATCAACTTTCTGTGATCGAATTTAGTCACAAACAAGTAAAAGCGTGCTAAGTTTGGCCGGGCTGAATCATATTTACCCTCCACCATGGATCGCATTTGTCGAGTTCTTTTCCCGGCATCTTTTTTTAGGCAAAAAAGGATATAATCAAAGATTTGCTCTGCTATTAGAGCGATATCAAGATATGGTCCGGTTTGGACCCCAATTAAATTATATGTTAGAGACCTGTGAAAAATGTCAGCCAATTCGAATAAGACTTGCGCCCTTCAGGGGATCAAGAAGTAAAATAGAGAGATCGATTTATATGGGAGCTGTATCAGGCTATAGACCGATTCAGCCATAATAAACACGTATGTTGATGGTTATGAGGGGATCCGTCGTACATAATTTCAGGCAAATCAGATAATAATTGCGACCTCTAGAGACTCAAGGAGTCAAGATTACAGATCGGTTTATATGGCAGCTATATCAGGCTATGAACCGATTTGAACCTTATTTGACACAGTTATTGAAAGTAAGAATAAAATACGTCATGCAAAATTTCAGCCAATCGGATAGGAATTGCGCCCTCTAGAAGCTCAAGAAGTCAAGACCCAAGATTGGTTTATATGGCAGCTATATCAGGTTATAAACCGATTTGAACCATACTTGGCATAGTTGTTGGATATCATAACCAAACACGTTGTGCAAAATTTCATGTCAATCGGATAATAATTGCGACCTCTAGAGGCTCAAGAAGTCAAGATCCCAGGTCGGTTTATATGGCAGCTATATCAGGTTGTGAACCGACTTGTACCTTATTTGACATAGTTGTTGAAAGTAACAATAAAAAACGTCTTGCAAAATTTCAGCCAAATCGGATAGGAATTGCGCCCTCTAGAAGCTCAAGAAGTCAAGTCCCCAGATCGGTTTATATGGCAGCTATATCGGGTTATGGACCGATTGAAACCATACTTAGCGCAGTTTGCGGATGTGATACCAAAACACTACGTGAAAAATATCATTCTAATCGGATAAGAATGACGCACTCTAGAGACTCAAGAAATCAAGACCCAAGATCGGTTTATATGGCAGCTACATCAAGTTATAGACCGATTTGAACCATACTTAGTACAGTTGTTGGAAGTGATATCAAAACACTATGTGCGAAATTTCAGTCAAATCGAAAAAAAAGTGCGCCCTCTAGAGGCTCAAGAAGTCAAGACCCAAGATCGGTTTATATGGCAGCTACATCAAAACATGGACCGATATGGCCCATTTACAATACCAACCGACCTACACTAATTAGAAGTATTTGTGCAAAATTTCAAGCGGCTAGCTTTACTCCTTCGAAAGTTAGCGTGCTTTCGACAGACAGACGGACGGACGGACAAGGCTAGATGGACATAAAATGTCACGACGATCAAGAATATATATACTTTATGGGCTCTCAGGCGAATATTTCAGGTAGTTACAAACAGAATGACGAAATTAGTATACCCCCATCCTATGGTGGAGCGTATAACAAATAATGGCGCATTAAGTTCGGCCGGGCCATTGACCATACTTGCCATGGCTGTTAGAAGTCATAGAAAATTACCACATTCAAAATTTCAGCAAATCAAGTAATAATTGCGCCTTTATCGTAATAGGATGAAAACTGCTCCTTTTATAGGCTCAATACTTTATATCGGGGATCGCTCTATATGGCAGCTACATCCTAATATGGTCCGATCTAATGAAAAGTAATTGCGGATTTTTCATATAGTCGGCGTTGACAAATTTTTTCACAGCTTGTGACTCTGTAATTGCATTCTTTCTTCTGCCAGTTATCAGCTGTTACTTTTAGCTTGCTTTAGAAAAAAAGTGTTAAAAAAGTTTATTTGATTAAAGTTCATTCTAAGTTTTATTAAAAATGCATTTACTTTCTTTTAAAAAATCCGCAATTACTTTTTGGGCAACCCAATAAGTATATTCCCTCTTATGGTGGATTATATCAAAATGTCCAACTGGCATGGTGCTGTCTTTTATGAAAAATCTTCGGCAATGAGCAGCAATAATTTGGTATACACTTTGTTGACCTACACCATTTTTCGACATAAACGAAGACAGGTCTGCTTCTTCTGTAGATATACAATATCTATACCCACCACCAAAAGATAGGGGTATACTAACTTCGTCTTTGTGTTTATAACAAATGTTCATTTGAAACCCACAAAAGTTATACATACACTCTATTTAGCCATGTCCCTCCTTCCGTCCGTCGAAAGCACGCTAACTTCCGAAGGAATAAAGCTATAGGTTTGAAATTTTCCACAATTCTATTTCGATTTGGCTACAATTTTGTCAAAGATTTCTCTTATGACCTTTAACATACGTGTCAACTACGCTCTGAATCAGTTCCATTGCGTAGGGTATAAGAGATTCGGCCCGGCTGAATTTTTTTACCCACCGCCGTAGGATAGGGGGTATATTCATTTAGTCACTCCCTTTGCAACACATCGAAATATCAATTTCCGACCCTACAAAGTATATATATTTCGGATCGTCGTAAAATTCTAAGACGATTTAACGATGTGCGTGTATCTGTCCCTCTATCCGTCTGTCCGCCCGTCTGTTGTAATCACTCTACAGGCCTCAAAAATTGAGATATTGAGCTGAAATTTGGCACAGATACGTCTTTTTGATGCACGCTGGTCAAGTTCTTAAACGGACCATATTTGGATAAAGCTGCTATATAGACCGATTTTCCGATAAATGTTCTATTGCCCATAAAAACTGCATGCGATTTTGCTGAAATTTTAAACCGTGAGTAGTTTTAGACCTTTCGACATCTGACCTAAATATGGTTCAGATCGGACTATATTTAGATATAGCTGCCCTATAGGCCAAACTTCCGATAAAGGGTCTGCAGCCCATAAAAGCTTTATTTATTACCCGATTTTGTTGAAATTTGAAATACAAAATTCAACAGTGACTTATATTTATAAGACCAATCAATGCCCGTGCCGAATTTGGGTGCATAAATTATCCAATTTTCATGGGATTGTGACGAAAGGGGGTTTACATATATACCCGAGGTGGTGGGTATCCAAAGTTCGGTCCGGCCGAACTTAATGCCTTTTTCATTGTTCTTTTTATACCCACCACCGACGGATGGGGGTATATTCATTTTGTCATTCCGTTTGCAACACATCGAAATATCCATTTCCGACCCTATAAAGTATATATATTCTTGATCAGCGTAAAAATCTAAGACGATCTAGACATGTCCGTCCGTCTGTCTGTTGAAATCACGCTACAGTCTTCAAAAATAGAGATATTGAGCTGAAATTTTGCACAGATTCTTTTTTTGTCCATAAGCAGGTTAAGTTCGAAGATGGGCTATATCGGACTATATCTTGATATAGCCCCCATATAGACCGATCCGCCGATTTAGGGTCTTAGGCCAATAAAAACCACATTTATTATCCGATTTTGCTGAAATTTGGGGCAGTGAGTTGTGTTAAGCCCTTCGACATCCTCCGACAATTTCGCCCAGATCGGTCCAGATTTGGATATAGCTGCCATATAGACCGATGCTCCAATTTAGGGTCTTAGGCCCATAAAAGCCACATTTATTATCCTATTTTGCTGAAATTTGGGACAGTGAGTTGTCTTAGGCCCTTCAATATCTTCCGTCAATATGGCTCAGATCGGTTTAGATTTTGATATAGCTGCCATATAGACCGATCCTCCGATTTAGGGTCTTTGGTCCATAAAAACCACATTTATTATCGGATTTTGCTGAAATTCGGGACAGTGAGTTGTGTTAGGCCCTTCGACATCCTCCTTCAGTTTGGCCCAGATCGGTTCAGATTTGGATATAGCTGCCATATAGACCGATCCTCCGATTTAGGGTCATAGGCCCATAAAAGCTACTTTTATTAACCGATTTTGCTGAAATTTGGGACAGTGAGTTGTGTTAGGCCCTTCGACATCGTCCGTCAATATGGCTCAGATCTGTTCAGATTTGGATATAGCTGCCATATAAACCGATTCTCCAATTTAGGGTCTTAGGCCCATAAAAGCCACATTTGTTATCCGATTTTGAGAAAATTTGAGACAGTGAGTTGTATTAGGCCCTTCAACATCCTCCGTCAATTTGGTTCAAATCGGTCCAGATTTGGATATAGCTGCCATATAGACCGATCTCTCGGTTTTAGGTTTTGGGGCCATAAAAAGCGCATTTATTGCCCGATGTTGCCGAAATTTGGGACAAAGAGTTAAGTTAAGCCCCTCCATATATTTCTGCAATTTGGTCTAGATCGATCAAGATTTGCATATAGCTGCCATATAAACCGATCTCTCGATATAAAGTCTTGACCCCATAAAAGGCGCATTTTTAATCCGATTGCACTGAAATTTGACACACTGACTTATGTTATGCTTTTCGACATCCGTGTGGTATATAGTTCAGATCGGTTTATTTTTTTTAGATATAACTACTAAAAAGACCAATATTTTGTTATATACAATTGAACAATAACTTTTACTTATTAGTATCTGGTCCAAATCGGAACATAGCTGCTATGGGCCATAAGGTATGAATTTTGCACCGGATTTCGTGGAAAGGTGGTTCATATATATATCCGAGGTGGTGGGTATCCAAAGTTCGGCCCGGCCGAACTTAACGCCTTTTTACTTGTTCTATTTACTACCGACCTATGAATAGATTAAGAAATTCAATTTATCTATTTTACTCTCTGTACCGAGCAAAAACATCCACTCAATCACCTTGACTTTTGCTTATTTTCCGTCTGCAGTATTGGATAGTCCTTAGTTCTTTGGCAATAGTTCCTTGGCTTAGTGCTTGTCTTGATATACCCAAAATAGTCGAAAACAAATGAATTTCCAAAAAAAAAAAACTTTTTGGCAATTATCTCAAGCTGCATGAGTTGTACTTACCACCACCTTCTGTGGTTTAACATTGAGGTGGCAAAGCCACTCAGAGACAGCATAAGGCTTTCACACTACTTTGCTCTGCCCCTCTCACTTTCTCTTCGCATGTTGCGTTGTAGGTGTGAGTGTGAGTGTGTACAATTTTTGGTGTTTGTTAACGCAGTCAAAATCAAACTCATTTATCATTTTAGCAGTTTTCACTTTTCACTCTTCCCAGCAATGTTGGTAGCCGAGCAGCATTGCAGCTGCGGAGGAGGAGGATGGCGACGACTTTGGCTTTGGGGATGTTATACGGCATGAATGAAGTACGCACAGATACTATACGTATGGTGTTTTGTTGTTGCTGCAGCTGCTACTGATGATGATGATAAGTCGGCTGCTGTTGTCGTAGCTGAGACAGTGGCGTCTGCTATACCAATGTTGGTTGTTTGTGCTGTTGTGGCTGTTGGTGATGTTAGAACACATTTCGTTGAGGTTTGTAGTGAAATTGAATTTTAAAAATTTAAATTGCTTTTAAATTCAGTTTTCATAGCCGTACACGGCGGCTTAATGCTAAAATTATAGCACGACAGGGGACAGTGGGATGTAAAGAGATGGTAATAAGTAAAAGTGTGCTAGGTTTGGCCGGGCCGAATCTTATATACCTTCCACCATGGATCGCAGTTGTCAAGTTCTTTGAATATCTTTATACCCACCACCGAAGGATGGGGGTATATTCATTTTGTCATTCGCATCGCATCGAAATATCCATTCTTGATCTTGATCAAGAATGGATATGATTCTTGATCAGCGTAAAAATCTAAGACGATCTAGCCATGTCCGTCCGCCTGTCCGTCCGTCTGTCCGGTTGTCTGTCCATCCGTCCGTCTGTCTGTTGAAATCACGCTACAGCCTTTAAAAATAGAGATATTTAGCTGAAAGTTTGCACAGATTATTTTTTTGGCCATAAGCAGGTTAAGTTCGAAGATGTGGTATATCGGACTATATGTTAATATAGCCCCCATATGGACCAAGTAGCCCCCACATAGACCGAGTGGGGACAATGAGTTATGCTAGGCCAGTCGACATCCTTCTGCAATTTGGCCCACATCGGTCCAGATTTTAGGTATAGCAGCCATATAGACCGATGCATTTTAAGGAAAAGAGAAATCCAGAAAGACCTAGAGCTTGAATTAAAAACAGCAATAATAAAACAATTCAACCAAATTAAATGTTTTGCTCCACTGTATTTTTTCATTGCTGCAGTTAGTCCTTTGCTTGATATTACCGTGACATGGAGTTTATATTTGTTCGGCATAGTTGTTTGCAACAAATGTGCGTTGAATTAAGAATTTGTTGGCGTTTTCTTTCGTTAGCGCTCCGTTTTTTTTTCTCCTTTCGTGTGCACCGATGTTTTGTATTTTCATTTTTCTGCGCTAACAAAGTCGAAAGTATGAAACAAAGTTAAAAAAGTTGGAAAATTACTTTTTCTCGCTACTTCACGTCTGACACTCTTCTGTCGTGCTATTGTGTATGAGTCATGATTTGAGTCATTGAAGTCATTAGGGTGGTAATAAATAAAAATTCAAATAAAAAAAAAATTACGAAAAATATTTTGAAATTTCTTTTAGACACTTATTTTTACCATGGACCATTGATACGACTTTTAGTACCAAAAAGCTACTAATCCAAGAATGCAGCATATAAGGCAACCTTACAGTCAGTAGCAATTCCGCAGATGTAGGAAAGGTATGGGGAGAAAAGCAGGGAGGAAAAACGTCTCATCCACAAGAAGTAGAAGGAAATAGTAAGACGTGAGTATGAGCGAATCGAGATGTACAGGAATTCCAGAATGAAGTCAGAAAATTCTACCAAAGAATTAAACATCAAAGCTATGCCTTTGATACATGCATATGCTCCTGCAGAGACAAAAAAGGAAATCTGGAAATCTGATACAGAAAGGGTGCTGAGGATATGGAAACAACACTTTTCCCAACTGCTGGTATTCGATGATGGTGACCATGAGTTAACTACAGAACCAATCCCTGATGATCGTATAGAATGTGTTCCACCCAGTCAGAACGAGGTCACTTAGCATCAACCCAGATGAATAACAGTAAGGCAGCAGGAGCCGATATGTTGCCGGCTGAACTGTTCAAGATCGCAAGCGACATGCTGATAAGGTGTATGCATCAGCTCGTCTGGCCAATCTGGCTAGAAGAACGCATACCCGATGATTGGAACCTCAGCATACTATGAACCGTACACAAGAAAGGGGACAAAACGGAATGTGCCAACTACAGAGGAATAAGTCTTCTCGCCATCGTATGCAAGACACTTTCGAGCATATTGTATGAAAGATTAAAGTCTTAGGCCTGCGAAATAATTGGGATCTATCAGTGTGGCTTTAGGCCTGGTAAATCCATCAACACCTAACATCTTTTCGTTGACTACAAAGCCGCTTTCGATAGCCATATACGTTCAAAGGCATCTCAAGTAATGTCTGAGTTTGGTATCCCTGCTAAACTGATACGACTTTGCAGGATGACTCTTGCTGATACCTGCTCGTGATTTAAAATAGGAAAGAAACTCCCCAAAGAGTTCAATACCATACGAGATTGCAGGCAAGGCGAAAGCCTATTATCGTGTGATCTCTTTAATATCCTGCTGGAGAAGATTATACGAGAAGCAGGTATGAATAGACATGGCACACTACTCACAAGAGAACACTTGCTTCTCGCCTATGACGACGATATCGTTATCATGGGTCGGTCACTGGAAAAAGCAATCGCAGCCTTTGAGAGAATCAAAAGAGAATTACCGAAAGTGGGGCTGGCAGCAAATGGAGATAAGACAAAGGGAATGTTATCAACTCCCACAAAGAAGTGTAAAAAGCAGCGAAAGAAAATGGAGAAAGTAGGGAACTAAAGCTTTGAGATAGTCAGCAACTTTATCTACCTCGGTACTGCCGTAACCGAAACTAAAAATACCAGTTTTTTATACCCTCCACCATAAGATGGGGGGTATACTAATTTCGTCATTCTGTTTGTAACTACTCGAAATATTCGTCTGAGACCCCATAAAGTATATATATTCTTGATCGTCGCGACATTTTATGTCGATCTAGCCATGTCCGTCCGTCTGTCCGTCCGTCCGTCCGTCTGTCTGTCGAAAGCACGCTAACTTCCGAAGGAGTAAAGCTATCCGCTTGAAATTTTGCACAAATACTTCTTATTAGTGTAGGTCGGTTGGTATTGTAAATGGGCCATATCGGTCCATGTTTCAATAAAGCTGCCATATAAACCGATCTTGGGTCTTGACTTCATGAGCTTCTAGAGTGCGCAATTCTTATCCGATTCGAATGAAATTTTGCACGACGTGTTTTGTTATGATATCCAACAACTGCGCCAAGTATAGTTCAAATCGGTCCATAACCTGATATAGCTGCCATATAAACCGATCTTGGGTCTTGACTTCTTGAGCCTCTAGCGTGCGCAATTCTTATCCGATCAGAATGAAATTTTGCACGATGTGTTTTGTTATGACATGCAACAACTGTGCCAAGTATGGTTCAAATCCGTCCATAACCTGATATAGCTGCCATATAAACCGATCTTGGGTCTTGAGTTCTTGAGCCTCTAGAGTGCACAATTCTTATCCGATTTGAATGAATTTTTGCACGAAGTATTTCGTTATGATACCCAACAACTGTGCCAAGTATGGTTGAAATCGGTCCATAACCTGATATAGCTGTCATATAAACAGATCTGGGGATTTGACTTCTTGAGCTTCTAGAGGGCGCAATTCCTATCCGATTTGGCTGAAATTTTGCATGACGTATTTTATTTTTACTTTCAACAACTGTGTCAAATAAGGTTCAAATCGGTTCATTACCTGATATAGCTGCCATATAAACCGATCTTGGATCTTGACTTCTTGACCCCTAAAGGCCGCAATTATTATCCGATATGCCTGAAATTTTGTACGACGGATCCTCTCATGACCATCAACAAACGTGTTTATTATGGTCTGAATCGCTCTATAGCCCGATACAGATCCCATATAAATCGTTCTCTCTATTTTACTTCGTGAGCCCCAATGGGCGCAATTCTTATACGAATTGGCTGAAATTTGACACAGGTCTCCAACATATAATTTAATTGTGGTCCGAACCGGACCATATCATGATATCGTTTTAATAGCAGAGAAACTCTTTTTTTATATCCTTTTTTGCCTAAGAAGAGATGCCGGGAAAAAAACTCGACAAATGCGATCCATGGTGGAGGGTATATAAGATTCGGCCCGGCCGAACTTAGCACGCTTTTACTTGTTTTTAAATAAAATTAAGTTTTGAAATACATAATGGCTAACTGATTCTACTTTGGATTAAACAAGCAGGTGAAGAGCAAAACCACTTCAAGACAGACGAAAATTATACTACACAAAGCACTGGTACTACCAAATCTGTTGTATAATCATTTGTAAAATATATATACCAGTTTGTGTTAATATGAGCTGAATGACAACGATAGCATAGGATGTTGTCAGGATGGATGGAGATGCACCAGCATAAAAGTCTTTTGAAGGCAACCATAAAAGAAAACGCTCGCAAAAGGGGAAGACAAATTTTCGAAGAAGTGACTATGTGGAGAGCAACATCTTGAAATTAGTCAAAGATTGAAGAGAAGTGCAAAAGATCGAGGCACTTGGATATCCATTCTACGTTCCGAAGGATCACGATCAGTTATTTTTGGTGCCATTAACCACAGGAGTAACTATAAAACCATGGTTTTTCCACTAATTTTTTTGTCGACAACCGTAAAATCACCATTTTCAAAAATTTGGTTGAATGGTTAATCGGACTGCGGACCGTGTCGTTTGGGTACCGGACCATAGCGGAGCAACTGGGAATGAGAAAGCAGATGATTTGGCAGTGAAAGCCAGAGAACTGTCGTCAAAAAACTTGGCTAACTCGAAGCCTTTCTGGTCGACGCAATTCAAGTTAAGGGCATGGGCGACGAATGCCCATGTTAGTAAGAAAGTAAGAAAGAGGTCAGTATAGCTTTCGGTATCATAACGGGACACATAGGACTACGAGCCCCCTTATGTTAAATCGGTGCTGCTAGTGATAGCATGTCTAGGGCATGCGGGGAAGATGATGAGACGTTAGAGCATTTCTTATGTCATTGCCCGGGTTTCGCTGCTAAAAGACACCGGTACTTAGGTGGGGACACAAAACCAGACATTAACCAAGGTAACGGCGTGGTAGGGGAAAAATTTATGGATTTTATAAGTAGTAAGTAATTCCTAACTTAGATTTTGTTCCAGGTTACTTTTTTTGCATTTAGAGCCCACAACAAGCCAAATACTGGCTTAGGTGTATGTCCATAGTGGCATGGGGCGGAATAATACCCGCACTCTGCATTTATTATTGCATCCTACCTTTCTGCTAACTGTTCTCTCTAACAATCCACCCCAATACAATTCGATTACAAGCCATTCCATTGGTGTATGTGTTAATCCGCTTGTTTCCTGCTTATTTCCGTTGCTTTTTTTTGGTTGTTGTTGTGTGTGTATGTGTGTCTTTGAATTACATGCGGCATTCTTTTCTTTAACGTTTCATCACTGTCTTCATTGAAACTTTCAACACACAGTTGGTTAAGCCTTCGTCATTGCATGATTTCTACAGTGTGAATTGTCATTGTTGTAGGCAGTTCATTCCATCACCGCGCTAATGTCACCACCACATCTCTAGCGCTGAATTCGATTTGTACCACTTTTGCTGTTCTTGTTGTTCTTCATTTAAAGGATTTCAACTTTTGAGTGTTAACATGTCATGAACGGCTTTTTTTTTTTCTTATTTGCCTCTTGCATTTGGATGGTTAAGTGGTGTTGAAGTTTGGCAATGATAGCTGGCGTCTAGATAGGTAAGTGTGTTTGTGTGTGTGTGTTGGGTGTGTTAGTTATTGTTCATATGTTGTGTTATCTTAGGTGCTTTCGTGCCGCTATTTCTTCCGGGGGCTGTTTGTGTGGTGTATCAACAACAACATGAAAGTGTGATTTGAAATGTATTGTTACAATATAACCGCAAGACAAATTCGAGTTCAATTTATTGTCAGGACGGAAGGTGTGCTTAGAGAGAGTGCTTCTGGTAATGTGACAAATATGTTGGCGATAGATTTAATAAATTTTATAAAATTTCGGTGAATAGAAATAACCAACATAAAATCGGTTTTGGTATTAAACATTTGTTCAAACAGTAAGAAAATAAAATTAGTTTTCAATACTAAATTACGCCTCTATAGTTTGGTGGGCTGCGATGAAGAAACTATGCAACATAAGGATATTATCTTGGCATAGGGGGCGAGCTGAGGACCTTGCCTATTCGAATATTGGAGACAAGCCTAGGTGTCAAATAGATATACAAATAAAATGTTAGGCAGCCACTGCGGCTTTAAAACTTGCCTTGTACTTTTCCAATGTGTGCGCCAGTGCGTATACTGCAACTTCTTTATAACTAGTCCGGACATTCGAGATGCTGGTGACAGATCATGGTCCTTTTTATATCCACCACCGAAGGATGGGGGTATATTCATTTTGTCATTCCGTTTGCAACACATCGAAATATCCATTTCCGACCCTATAAAGTATATATATTCTTGATCAGCGTAAAAATCTAAGACGATCTAGACATGTCCGTCCGTCTGTCCGTCTGTCTGTTGAAATCACGCTACACTCTTTAAAAATTGAGATATTGAGCTGAAACTATGCACAGACTCTTTTTTTGCCCATAAGCAGGTTAGATTCGAAGATGGGCTATATCGGACTATATCTTGATATAGCCCCCATATAGACCGATCCGCCGATTTAGGGTCTTAGGCCCATAAAAGCCACATTTTATATCCGATTTGGATGAAATTTGGCACAGTGAGTTGTGTTAGGCCCTTCAACATTCTTCGTCAATTTGGCCCAGATCGGTCCAGATTTGGATATAGCTGCCATATAGACCGATCCTCCGATTTAGGGTCTTAGGCCCATAAAAGCCACATTTATTATCCGATTTTGCTGAAATTTGGGACAGTGAGTTGCGTTGAGCCCTTCGACATCCTTCGTCAATTTGGCCTAGATCGGTTCAAATTTGGATATAGCTGCCATATAGACTGATCCTCCGATTTATGGTCTTAGGCTCATAAAAGCCACAATTATTATCCGATTTTGCTGAAATTTGGGATAGTGAGTTGCGTTGAGCCCTTCGACATCCTTAGTCAATTTGGTCCAGATCGGTTCAAATTTGGATATAGCTGCCATATAGACCTATCCTCCGATTTATGGTTTTAGGCCCATAAAAGCTACATTTATTATCCGATTTTGCGGAAATTTGGGACAGTGAGTTGCGTTGAGCCCTTCGACATCCTTCGTCAATTTGGCCCAGATCGGTCCAAATTTGGATAAAGCTGCCATATAGACCGATCCTCCGATTAATGGTCTTAGGCCCATAAAAGCCACATTTATTATCCGATTTTGCTGATATTTGGGACAGTGATTTTCCTTACGCCCTTCAACATCTTTCTTCTATTTGGCCCTGATCGGTTCAGATTTGGATATAGCTGCCATATAGACCGATCTCTCGATTTAAGGTTTTGGGCCCATAAAAAGCGCATTTATTGTCCGATGTCGCCGAAATTTGGGACATAACTTGTGTTGGGCCCTTCGATATTTGTCTTCTATTTGGCTCAGATCGGTCCAGATTTGGATATAGCTGCCATAAGACCGATCTCTCGGTTGAACAATGACTTGTACTTAAATAAGCATTTGGTTTAAATCGGATGATATCTATAGAGCTGCTATGGGGCATAAGGTATGGATTTTTCACTGGATTTTGACGAAATGTGGTTCACATATATACCCGAGGTGGTGGGTATCCAAAGTTCGGCCCGGCCGAACTTAACGCCTTCTTACTTGTTGATTATCCAATTTGGCTGAAATTTTGGAGAGTGGTGTATTCTGTAACATATAACAGATTCGCCAAATATGGTCCAAATCGGTCATAAATCTGATTAGCTCCCATATAAACCGTTCTCCCGATAATACTTCATGAGTCTCTAGGTGAAATTCTTATCCGAATTGGCTGAAATTTTGCAAAATGACTTATTCTATGACCGCTTACATTTGTGCCTGAATCGGTGTTAAATCTGATATAAAAAATGCAAATTTTGCCCATAAACATTCCACTAAGGAACAGGGCCAAACTTCTCACC